>NW_018164454.1:55765-58369 GCF_001263595.1 Phalaenopsis equestris
TAATATCTTTTGGAGAGTTCTTGAGAAGAAAGGTGTTGATATGACTTATATTCAAGTCATTAAAGATATGTATACTAGAGTTGTTACTTGTGTTCGAACTGAAAGAGGATTGACCATATATTTTCCTACTTCTGTTGGATTACATTAGGGATCAGCTTTAAGCCCGTATGTTTTTGCTTTTGTTATGGATGGTCTTACTGGATATTTACAGAAGGATTTACCTTGGTGTATGTTTTTTGTTGATGATATCCTTCCGTGGATTAGACGAGAGAAAAGGACCAGGCAAAACTTGAATTATGGAGGTCTACATTGGAGTCTAAGGACCTTCATTTGAGTAGAACTAAAATTAAATACATGGGATGTAATTTTAGTAGTAGTAGCTCTAGTGACAAAAGTGTAACTTTGGGTGATCAAATTATTAAAATGTGTGAACGATTTAGATATCTCGGGTTTATTGTTCAAAGCGATGGTGATATAGATGGGGATGTTAATAATAGATTCAAGTTGGTTGGTTGAAGTGGAGTAATGCTTCATGCTTCGGGCCTTTTGTGTGATAGAAAAGTACCGCTTAGACTGAAAGGATAAGACTATAAGACGGTGGTGAGACCTGCAATGCTCTATGACATTGAATGTTGGCCTTTAAAAGAGAAGCATAATTTTAAGTTAAGTGTTGCCGAGATGAGAATGATTAGGTGGATGAGTAGTAGGTGGATGAGTAGGTGGATGAGTAGCTTTACACTTAGAGACAAAAATGTGAAATGAATATATCCGTGATAGGGTTGGTGTAGCTTCTGAGAGAAAGTCGTCTAAGATGGTTTGGTCACATTAAGTGTGAACCATCTGATGAACCGATTAGGAGAGTAGATGTTTTAGATGTTTTAGATTCGACTTATTTTAAGAAAGACAAAGGTAGACCTAGGAAGACGAGCTTATTGTATAAAAAATGATTTTAATTTATTAGAAATAAATGAAAATATGATATGACACTAAATAGGACGCAATGGAGAAAAGGGATTCATGTAGCCGCCCCCACGTAGTGGGATTAAGGCTTTTGTTGTTGTTGTTGTTGTTGTGTAAAATCTTAAAAGATATGTTTGTGTGCCTAATGCATGCATTGTTGGGAAACATTTTTTTGATATTAGCTTGTCAAGCAAATAGCTCCATTGATAAATCATTAGGTTTTCATGAGTATATGCTTACATTATTATCTAAAAAGTATGATAGGAAAATCATATATAGATATATATATAGATATATATATATATATATATATATATAAAGAAAATGATAAATGACCGAAGAGCTATTTCAGTCATTTATGCAATATACAAGTATAGCATGCTTCTAGGTAGATTTTTTACATTCAAATACAATGATCACTAGTTTGTACATAATTTTCTTAATATATTATACTTCATAATAAGCACTATGAAATGATTTTCACACGCACACACACACAGCTAGAAACAACAATAAATGTGTTTCCTCCCCCTACTGCCACTATCACTACTTCCTATATTCTGGCTTACATTTCTAAAGCCCTAAGGGCCTCTGCTAATTTTGCTGCCCTAGGTAAGAGAGCTAGGCCCCCTCTGTTAGTCAGTTGGACGCCTCCTCCTACTGGTTGGGTGAAAGTTAATGTTGATGGCAGTTGGAATGTGCTTTCTTTCTGCAGCTGTTGGTTGCCTCTTTAGAAACTCTGAGGGGCATTTTATGAGTTATTTTACTTCACCTTGCCGTTGATACTCCCTTATCAACTGAATGTTGGGAGGTATATCTTGGTTTAAAGTGGCATTTGCTTTTAATTTTAATATTATTACTGTTGAAACTGACTTTAAATTGCTATATGAGATGTTAATGGGTGTTTCTCCACCCCACTGAGATATTATCTGTACCCTCAAACGAATACAGGTCATAATTGTTAATCGTCATCTGACTGTTACATGGAGTTTTATTCACAGGGAAGGTAACTCCTCTGCCGACTGGTTAGCCCGGCAATCAGGTGGAGTGTGCTCTGTTGGTTCATCCCCCCTACCCCCCTTCGGCTTTTACTTACTAGAGACTCTTTAAATCTGTCTTATGTTAGAAATTAGAGAGGCTTTGTTGGACTGCTCTCTAGTTTGGATTTTCTGCTTCGTTTCTGTGCTCTTTTATTTGCACTATTTCTTTTGTTATTTCTCCCCTTTCGTGCAGGTTGGACATTTCTGTTATCCGGGTACTCTTACATGCATTATAAGGATCAGGATGGACCTTCTGTTATGTTGGCTAATCTTTGCTGGTCTATTTTATATGGATCAGGCTCCTGTTGGCTTGGTGCATTTTGGATTTTTTTTTTTTTGTCTGATGCCACTTCTTGACTTTTCTTTTGCTTGTTTTTGCACGGGTATACTTGTTTTGGGGTTTGCTTTTTGTTTGGTATACTTGTACTTTTCGGGTTTTTATTTTGAGTGGGTTGTACTGTGGAAGGAGAAACCCCTAGGAGTGAGTTTTTGCAATATATTTTTTGGCTTTTTAGACTGGGGATCCTCCACCCCTCCCCTCTCCTATATATTTTCTTTATATTAACACGCAGAGAGCCACAAGTGCTCTTTCACTGATATATAT
>NW_018164454.1:58397-102854 GCF_001263595.1 Phalaenopsis equestris
TATATATATATATATATATTGATAAAAAAAAGAGGATACAAATATTTTAGCGAGTGGGTACAAAGAGACTCACAAAGATTACAAACGTATTCCCCAAAAATAAATCAAACAGAAACAACTCCTAATCATAATGAGTGTAGTCGGTGGATATACTGCTTTCCCTTCCGCTGAATCTAGGGAGGGAGTCCAGCAACACACTGAGATGTGAGCGTTCGCCCTAAACAATGATAAAGTCATCCTGAGAGTTACTGAGATCTAGCATTCTTTTTTTCCTCTTCTTAGATTTGTAAATCTGTCAATCTTCAGCTAGCTGAACAATAGGTGGATCTTCGATGGGGGTAAACTGTTGATCTGACTCAGCCTGCAGCACACCTTGATCCTGACACTCCTCCATAACTTGAGTACCTTCTCTCGACCCTCTTCTCTCGCAATAGGTGGTTCCAAGACACTTCAGTTAGCATCTGCAACAACAAAATTCGTAGTATTTGTAATCTGAGGAAGAACTGCTTCAACAACAGTAGGCGAAAGCTGCTGGCCTGGTTAGTGAGGAGTAGCCTTGTGAGTCAAATTCTCATTTAACATTTATAGAAGATTAACAGTGTCTGCTATATTTTCCTCCATGTGGATGATGTTGTTAGGACCTATCGATCTCAAATGTGGGTGAAGCCTGAAGCATTTGACAGGGATGTGCCCAAACAGTTTACAGTGATTGCAGTAGTAGGATCTTTATTCTGCTACAATTGGTTGTCAATACCCATTGTGAGCAGTATCAAGACATATTTTGTCCACATCAGGGAGAGTGTTATCCCTTTCAACAAGAATTCTTGTAACTGAAGACCTGGTTAGATTGAAGGTGGATGTATCCAATTTCATAGGTCTCTCTAGTGCAGGTCCAATATAATAGAGGACTTGGTGATTGAAGTAGTGCAACTTTAGGCCAGGTAGTTTAAATCAGATTAGAACTATAGGTGGTTCTTGACTAGGGTCAAATCAGGAGACAACTTAAGCAGTTTCATATACTTTCCCTCTATTGTCATAAATTTTTTGGAAAATATTTTGGCATAGTCATCTACTTTAGATAATTGTTTCATCACGTGTCTCCCATCAAAGAGGTCAACCTTCCAAAGTTTCAATAGTTTGAGATCTTCAAAAGTCTTTCGAACGATTTCCATTTCGGGATGTCCCGATTGGAATTTCCCAATGAGGGTGAATTTTTAACTTGTTTAACCAGGTTGGAAACTTCAACATCAGAGAAGAATAGAGCCAGTTTGTCACTCTCCCTACTCGTCTTCTTAATAAGGTTGCAGTCCTCCTAGTCTTCGAATGATTCATGATAAACTTGAGGGAAAACCTGATCTGATCTAATAGAATCAACCATATCAACAAAATAAGTCTTCCCAATGTTTAAAATTGAAGTAGTCGGTGGTTGAGGAGTAGTAGCCATGGAAGAGAGTTGAACAGCGGCAAGCTACAAGGATTGAGTCTATATATATCTTGAATTATATTGTGCCTCTTCGTTTATACTTCACTCAGTGGGTTTTTTCTACTGAGTTTGTTGCTTTCAAACTCATACTATTATTTTATGATTTTCAAGATATTAGTAAGCATCAATTAAAGAAAATTTCTGAAACACTTCACATTCATCATTAGAAGCAATTATGATTGGTTGATTCAATAGTGATTTATTTTTTTAACGAGTTCTTGTTGTAGTTAAAGCTCATTTATACACTTGATGGACAAATTAAAAAGTGTTTAGATTTAGAAGATCTAATGATTTTAATAGTGGACAAATAATATTAAAATCAAATATTTTTACTTATTAGAATTCTATATCAGCTCAACCTCCTTTCGAACCACTATGATTTCCTTTTAGGTTCTGTTGCAAGGGGTGACTTTTACCTTCCATAAAAAAGGATTTTAATGCCTAGGAATACAAGTAGCTCAAAATTATCATTTAGCTCATGTAAAAGCTTGTCCATTCAAATTTGTTAATGCAGGCAATACATGTAAAAGGAAAGTGACTATCTTTCAAAAAAAAACCTCTCAAATATTTTTTTTTAAATTATTAGTGACTTTTAACTATAGATCTTAGTCACTCAAAATTTTTTTAAAGAAAACAAAAATTAGCTCCAAACTATTTTTACGTGAGGGATTTTAATACATACAAACATAACATTCAAATCTTTTTCGCATAAAAATACCACTAATACTATTTTTTTAAAATTGAAACACACTTTCATGCATAGGTTTTGGTATGATTATGACAAAAAAGTGTTATACACACACATATATATGGCATCGTCTCTTCCCACGCTCGGCTCTGTTAGGGTTTCGCCTCATGGCGAACCCTGACAACTGTTACGGACATTTATCGCATCTGATCCTTTCCTCTCCTCGTTGCGTCTTCTCCAGCGTCGTCTTTTCGCTGCGTCTTCTTCGTTTTCGCCATTTCGAAAAGTCGTCACGGTCTTTCCTCCTGTCTGGAAGGTCCACCGCTCTCCTTCCTCGTCATCGCCTCTCTTCTTCCTCGCCGCGTTTTTTTCTTCCGTGTTCTTCGGACTCGAGCAGAAATCGTCACCTCTCGTCTTCTTCCTCGCAAATTTTTTTCTCTTCCGCAATCCTTGGGCTCGAGCAGAAACTGCAAGGTTTCCCTTCTTTCGCCGTGCCTCCTGGCGATTGCGATGGCTTCCGACAGAACGTATGCTACTCACCCTGGCGGGTGTCCACGCTTCATGTACTCCTAAATCGTGTTATTTCCCTCCTTTTGAATTGGCGGAGGACATCAAGAAATTTAGAAGAAAGAATGAGAGTCTGTCATTTTTTTACAGAAGCTGAATATTTTCAACTTGTTTTCTCCTTTTGTTTGAACTTGGTCGGGAAATTTCTTTATGGTCATCCGAAAATAGAGATTATTCGTAAGGAATTTGAGCTTATGCATACAATTGGGGATTGAAAAATTGGACTTTTAGATAGAAAACACATTCTTATTCAACTTAATAATGAAGAGTATTACACACGATTATTTGCTAGAAGGGTAATTTGGATTGATAACAGAGCAATTGAGATCTTGAAATGGTGTGTGGATTTTGACCCACAGTCGGAACCACCAATCATTTGCCGGACCCACCAATCATTTCGGTCTGGATTCACCTCTCTGGCCTGAAATTTCACTATTTAACTCAAAAGGTGTTGTACTCTATTGTCTCACTTATGGTAAGTCACTCAAAACAGACATTCCTACTTTCAATATTTCATGTCCATCTGAACCCAGAGTACTTATTGAAAGAAACCTCACTTCAGTCGCTTCTGAACAAATTTGGCTAGACGCACAACACCATGGACATTGGCAAAAGGTAGTGATTGAGTCCTTCCATTCGTATTGTGCGAACTGTCGTATGTTCGGCCACTCCAGTTTTCAATGTCACCATCTATAATTTCACTTCGGACCAAAAAAATAAAATGCTCTGCCAGAGGCAGTGTTTCTATCTCCTCCTGATCAGCTCCAAGTTACTCACACTATTGAACATCAAAATGATACCCCTGAAGATGTCACTATCATTGCAGGTAATATGTCAATCATTCAGCCTCCACACAATATTGTAGTTTCCGTCTTTGGAACCTCTTTTCGTGGTGGCGAGGGAAATTTTTAGCGAGGGAAATTTTTCATACTTAACCTGTCCTAGAGCCTATTATTGATGTTACAGGTGGCAATATTTCAACTGCTTCTCTACCGCCTCATCAGTCGAGCACAATGTTAATGATACTCAGGCGCATGGGGTTTATGATGTACAACAGCCTACACATGTCCGACCACCTTTGGATCAATCCATTGACCATATGAGTCAATCCTCGGATAAGGAATGACAAGTTTACACATCCAGGAGGAAGAAAAAGAATGGAGTCCTACTTGAGCTCAGGAATCTGATAGATGATACTTTGGTTACTTCGGGTAATGGTACACACCTCGCCAATTTGTTAGCCGACTCCCTTCCGAGAACCAGAGGCAGAGGGATGACTAAATTAGGATGTCCCTAGCGCTTTGTGCCCGTTGTTTGTTTTGATTTTTTGACCTTATATGTATCTTTTCTTCTTTGAGATTTTGGTGTTGTATTATATGGGTTGGGTTTTCTTTTAGGCTCACTCATAAGACCTATCTGTATATTTTCCTCTTTAATATATTAGCCATTGGGTTTTTTTCTCTATATATATATAAAACTTTAGTTATTAGATATGTAAACATATAACAATTGTGATATGTATGTAAATTTTTTTATATCCAAACCCACCCACGTACGAACGCCCGCCCACTCTCCCACCCTCACATGCACGCGCGCGCGCAGAGCGCACAGAGAGGGAGAGATAGAGAGACCACACCAAATGTGTAAATAACATGATCTTTGCCCAAGGTTCATGCTAGTGGGAAATTTATTTCACTATTTCACACCAAGATATGGCTAATTAAATATCATAATCCATCTAATATAACTATAAGTGTCTCATGTCTGCAATACATATTAAAATAATTTACATTAAAGACAAATAATAAGTTACCATTCATGCTACTTCCCTAATTTGGCAGGTTTAGTCTACTTATGAAGTTTATATGAATGTGGCCATGTGTAAACTAGTCTCTAAAAAGATAAAACAAGATTTGAACAAGATCTCTGAACACGCAAACTAGGGAACCAAGACAAAACACTAGATAGTCTAAGAAATGCAGAATACAGTATGTTAGATTCAAACAAGAAAAGGGGTTTAGAAAGTTGACTACAAGTAATTGGGACAACCTTAATGATAAAGATGATGTTAAAATATTTTCAGTTTATATATGCACGAACCTTGAAAGCATGTGCAACCTTATTAGTTGTCTACTCTGATTAATTGCATTGGTTTAGAGTTTGTTTGCTGCCTTATCTAGACCTCTCATTAGGTTTATCACTTTTTAATCAAGGTATATAAGAACTAGAACTAAGGTAATGGTATCAAATTCTGCTTATTTTGCATACTGGAGAGCCAACAAATTCAATCCTTG
The DNA here is from genome assembly GCF_001263595.1 of Phalaenopsis equestris. NCBI lineage: Eukaryota > Viridiplantae > Streptophyta > Magnoliopsida > Asparagales > Orchidaceae > Phalaenopsis > Phalaenopsis equestris. The sequence continues at coordinate 63,430 of NW_018164454.1, forward strand.
TGGTAATCTTCAATTTACCCTAATAAGTCTGAGTTTTATGCCTTCAAGGTGAATCCTAGGCCCTAAAAGCACCAACCTAGTTGCAAACCCCCAGGCATAATCCTACATGCTCTAAACTAGTTAAAACCCACCAATTCCTAGCTCTTTAACATGAATGAAACAATTACGGTACATGGACCAAAAAGACAATCTCATTTCAGAAAGCAACAACAGTTTTTAAATACCTTCAACATCTAAATCTCCACAACCAACTGCTCGCAAATCTTTAGCTAATTCCTGTGTCTTTTCGTATGCCACTGCAAGATTTCTCAAATACTGCAGAATAAATTCAAAATTACATATGTGACCAAAAGAGCCCCATGACGTTGTATTCACTCAGCAATGCGTGCAAGCAACATAATGGCTTACAATTAGCAGACCACCATGTTCAACTGGAGGTAAGTTTACAAGAGAGGGCTTTATTAACAACTTATCAAGGATGGTTGTCACGCGCTGCTCCAATACACGCTGTACAAAGCAATAAAATACTATTTGATGGAATGCCAAAGGTATTAAAATATTGCAAGTTTTTGCACATAAATACTGAGGAAAAAATCCCTCAAAGCTACCTGCACAAGAATTGACATGACATCATTAGCAGAGGGGAACACAGCTTGTATAGTTGCTGACTCTTTGCGAACAGTTTCTGCAAGAATCGCAGCAGCTCAAGTTGCATACAACTAATTACTACTCACATAAAAAATTTGATGGGGAATTTACATACACAAATCTCAAGTATTTACATATCTAACATCTAACATTCACAATACATGCATACCACTCAAATCTTTAACACACATCAAAATAACACTATTACTACTTTTTAAAATTGAAATACACATTTTCATACATAAGCTTATGACAACAAGGTGTTATAAGTGTAAATATCAAATTATAGGTGCTAGATATGTAAATACATAAGAAATGTCTGGTATGTATGTAAATTTCCCAAATTTGATTCAAAAGAGTTCTACTAACCTGTGATTTCTTTGTAAAGTGCCGAAAGGCCACGTGCAATGTTGCTTGGGCCTGCTTGCAGACCCTGATCACCAAGAACCATTTTTGTGTCTGTGTTCATGATTTCCACGTCAATAAACATTGGCCGAGATGCGACATAATGTTGCATGGCACTGGTGCCCCTGTTAAACTGCAATCAATAGCAAAGGAGGGAAAAATATAATGGTAGTCTACCAAAAATAAGTGAACCTATCTCTAGCCTTCCCAAACAGACAGGCTTAAAAACTTTTCAAGTTATTTGGGGAGATATATTTAATTGCTTTTAAGACTTTCCATGAAAATCTGTTATCTAGGATCTACAAAGGCGAGTCAATAAATTGATCATGAGAACAAACACTGCATGGGTAAGACATGCTCAATTATCTGATTGGAATTCATACTACTAAATAAAAAATAACAATAAACAGTTTAAAAATGGTGACTTATATACATACCACACAATTCTTATGTATTGCATATCAAGCACCGAAAGTTTCATATTTTGTCACACAACACTCAAATCTCTAATATCACATAAAAAATGTCACTAATACTATTTTTTTAATGTGAAATACACATTTTCTTGCATATGTTTTGACGTGATAATGACATTAAAGTGTTATATATAAGAATATCAAATTTTTGGTGTTAGATATGTAAATACATAAGAATTGTGTAGTATATATATGCAAATTTCCCTTAAATGAGGGTTGCAGAAAATAGCACAAAACGAATAATTCTAAGAGCTATGATAATATCAAATGGTATGAATTTCATTATAACCAACACTGACACAGCTCAGTTACACATGAAGCTAAAAAAAACACAATAACAAGACTCGGGGCTTAATATGCCATGATCATTCTGTAATTTGATCCCAAATAATTGAAGAGAAGATGCCACACCAAACAAGTTATGATTGTCATCTAGTTCATCAATAATGAAAGAAAACTCCTAGAACTGCCAAACAAAATCAAATGTACCCTTGTTAGACTTATTTCAAATCCAAGTCCCTGTTCAGAAGTTGCAGTTTCTTATCTTGATTTTAATAAGTGATGCCAGGCCTAATCACAAAATAGATAAATTAAATGGTTAAAGTCCGCCAATAATTCTCATCTAACATCTGGAATATATATGAAGGTCCTTGAACAAACTATACACACACACACACACACACACACACACACACATCCAATAAAAATTTACCTCCACTAAGGCCTCCACCTTCCCCTGACCAAAGATCTATTAAAGATTTCATAAAATTTTACATGAAGAATATTTTATTTGAAAATCCGTCATTTGGAAAGAAATTCATACACTGCCTTTTAGTTTTTGTTACCTAGTTCATCTCAAATGTGAAAATATGCCTACGAACGATGACTCCCATACAAACGGAATGTGTTATATAATATGTTAAGTAGACTGTTAGAGTCTACAGATTATGACAGAGTTTCAACTCAACCCACCGAATTCCAATCGGCACATGGAGTTTAGAATAATTATCACTGATAATTGTTATGTTATTCCTGTTTTCCACTAATTAATGTTGCAATTTCACTGTGCCATGGCTGTCCTCATTTTATCACGCAACTACACTATGTTTCCCTCTATTGATATTTTAACCTGTTATTTTCGCTAATTGTTCCATTAGTAGGGCCCACTCGCCACAACTATAATCTTAGTGGTAGTTGCCGCTCCACCAACCATTGATGTCATTACTTCAGGCCCTATTAGTATTCCCGTTGTCACACTTTTGCTTATGCCACTATTCACACACCCCCTTTAGCATCGAGTCATGTCATCTCCTTGCTGCTTCTTTGTTTTGAGTAAATAGTTTCTCATTTGACAAGATCCTAAAGAAATTTAAAAATTGAAACAAAAGGAAGAGTTTCTACAAGTATAATTAATGAAGAATGCATAGAAACATAATATTTTGAGTAGATTTTAATAAATTGCAAGAAGCACCTAAATTTTTAGTTATTTTTTCTAGACTTAAAAATAAGAACCTTTGGGTATATAAAAAAATCAACGGATACTGAATAATGAAATAAAATTCCAATTTTTATCTTCATATGCGTGCTTATGGAGCATCTATGCTTCAAATGCCATACAGATATTATTGATCACTTTCGAGGGGAGACACCTTGTACCAAAGTGTGGTGTTGTTCTTTCCTTTTGTAAAGAAAAACAGCTATATCTCTTCTTTTTCACTTGAAAACTTATTTTACTTATATAGACTCCAATATCTATAGATTAAGAATATCTCTAATAGAGAAAAGATTCTGCAATTAGATTTTCTCTAATTAGTTACCTAATATGAAAAATAGATAAATTAGATTTCCTATAACTAAACTAGCTATAATCAAGCTTCCTAACATACAGAATTAGATTTATTACTTTCCACAACACTCCCCATCAAGCTGAAGCATTATGCATAGCTTAATACAAATATAAGTGACCCTAGCTCCATTAAGGGTCTTTGTGAGTATATCATCTAGTTGTTCCCCGACCTTAAGTGACCTGTAGAAATCAAATTTTGTTTAATCTTTTTACAAACAAAATGATAATCTATCTCAATGTGCTTAGTTTGTTCATGGAAGGCCGAATTTGAAACAATACGATTTGCAGTTTGGTTACTACATCACAACTTTACTGAAACTGTCATCCTAAAACCCATCGCATATAAGAATTGGGAGACCCGCATCAATTCACTTGAAGCTTATGTCATTGCTCGATACTCAAACTATGCAAAAGATCGTGACACTACATTTTGTTTCTTACTCTTCTATGAGACCAAATTACCACCAACAAATATACAATATCCAATAATGGATCTTCGATCAATCTTGAAACTTGCCCAATTTGCATCAAAGAAACATTCAATATTTCAATGCCCGTGATTTTGATATAGAATAAGTCCCAAAGCTGACTGATGATGAACTGTAGGGGGAGACATGAAATGACATATAATGCTAACAGAATAAAAAAATGTATGGGCGAATAATTGTGAGGTAGTTGAATTTTTTCACTAACTTCTTATATCGTTCAGAATCATTAAAAGGATCTTCGTCCTTGATAAGTTACTAATTATGAAGTTACACAATGTTGCACAGTTTGCCCATGATTTCCAAGTTTCTCCTAACAAATCCAAAATATATTTTTGCTAAGGTAGAAAGATACTCTTCTTGCTCCTTAATACATCAATCCCCAAGCAGTATTTCAAGGAACTCAAATCTTTAGTATTGAATTGATTATGATAAAATGATTTCGATGATATCTCCGCACAGTACTTCCAGTAATAATAATATGATCAATAAAAACCACAAATAAAATACTCCCAGAAGAAGAATGTCAGTAAAATATAGTGTGATAACTTTTACTTTTTTGCATCTCAAACTTTTCTACTGCTTCAACAAATTTTCCAAACTATACCCGAGAACTTTGCTTCAATCCAATCATGACTTCCGAAGACGGCATGCTTTCCCAGATCCCCTTGAACAACAAACCTATAAAATTCTCCATGTATACCTCTTCTAAAAGATCAACATGCAGAAAGTCGTTCTTCACATCAAGCTCATGTTGGGGTTAAATATTTATCGCGGCTAAGGAAAAAAATAGACGAATCAAAGTAAACTTAGCTACTAGAGATAACATATCCAATTAGTCAATCTGATGAGTTTAAGCACAACCCTTAGCAACCAACCGAGCCTTAAGACAAGCTACAGGAATGAAACTTAATCGCAATGGCCCATTACAACTAACAACCTTCTTGCTAGAAGATAATTTAGTAAGTTCCCAAGTTTAATTTTCAATTAAGGCATTCACTTCATCAAGCATTGTTACCCGCCACCCAAAATAGGATGGGCTTGCTGAACAGATCTCGGGACCTCAACGGAGTCAAGAGAAACAATAAGAGAGCAAAAAGTAGAAGATTGATTATGCTAAGCACGAGGAAATGAGAGAGGCACATTGACATTTACCTCTTTGAAGAGCAATATGTAAGGTCACTACGAGGAGGATCCACAAAGAAGATGATACCGGTGTCAAACTAGGATCAGGGGGACGAGGTCTTCTAGAGTAAACATTAGTGATTGGTGGTCTAGGTTGAGACACTGGTGGTGGAGTTGGAGCTAAACCATGATCTGAATAGATGATGTGATGAATTAACAACTCATCAGAATCTTATGATGATTTAGACAATGATGAATCACGAAAGAATGGAATTTGTTCATGAAAGGTATCATCAGCAGAAGCCATATACATTTTTAAGACGGGAAAAGAATTTTACCATTTTTGCAAACGAGAGTATCCTATAAAGAAATGAGCGTCCTAGAAAGAAACATCTTATTGACTTAGGATTCAATTTAGAAACTTGTGGACGGGTATCACGAATAAAACAAATACACCCAAAATACTTGGTTCAATGGGAATGAGGTAATTAGTTGGAAATAAAACTTGGTAAGGTATATGGTTCTGTAAAACATTAGAGGTCATCAAGTTGATAAACAAACATGTAGTAGAAACTACTACAACCAACATTAATTTAAAACAAAAGAGTTATAGGTGTCTCAAGATGCCTATTTTTCCTTTCAACTACTTCATTTTAAGTATCGACACGGGATGACTAGTGAAGCATCTCATTTTGTGTCATGTAGTCAGAAAAGGTGCGCAAAAAATAATATTTGGCATTGTCACTTCTTAGAATCTTAACTGAAACACTGAATTGAATTTTAATTTCAGCATAAAATGATTGAAAATGTGACAATAACTCAGTACGAGATTTCATGAAATAAAGCCAAGTCATAGAAGAAAAATCATCCACACATGTGACAAAATATCAAAATTCATTAGATAAGATAGAATAATGTCCAAAACAATAGAATGAATCAACTCAAAACTAGGAATAACTTTTTTATTAACCCTAAGAACAAAAGACAAACGATGGTATTTAGCAAATTGACATGACTCCCAATCTAAAGATGATAATTGCTCAAATTGAGGGTATAATTTTTTTAGCATTAGCAGTGATGGATGCCTGATCGACGATGGACTTCAAAAGAAGATAAAGTGCTGGAACAAGCGATGGATCAAGGCAGTTCGTTAAACAAAATGTAGCCCTTCGACTTTTGCCCTTTACTAAATCTTCTCTGTCATAAGATCCTAAAAAAGACAATTGTCATGGAAGAATAAGATATAACAATTACAAGCACGGAAAATTTTGCCGATAAGATTAAAAGAAAATTGAGTTAAACTAAGAAAAGGAATTATAAAGTCAATGTAGGTGTAATATTGATGATGTCGGAATCAAAAATATTTGAGGTAGATCCATCTACTAAGGAGATAGAAAAAAGAGGTTTATAAAAGGTAAAGAAGAGTTTTGGATTACCTATCATGTGATCTATAGCACCAGAATCAATAGCAAATTCTATGGAAGAGGAATGAAGGCAAGTATCATTATTATCTGACACATCAAGGGCATGATAAAGAGAGATTTCCTAAATGCTTCTTGAAATTGGATGAATTTAGCAAATTCATCTGTAGAAATTCAGTCTAATTTTCAGAAATCTCATTAGTAGCGACCATGTGAGTTGGTTGTGATCTAGAACAACCTTTTGATTCTTTTTTAGCAACCTTTGACACGTTCTCTTCGTATGAGCAGGTGCATGACAGTAGTAGCAAATTACCGTAAAGCCTTGATATCTAGAATTTGAAGTTTCACTTCAATAACTGAGGTTTACTAATGTATGAATTCTTCTGACTACCAAGAGCGTGTCTCCAAGGTCAGATAGAAGATATGATTTGACGTCTTCATACTAAGAGTTGAGACCAGCTGAAAAACTCATAATAGTCATTTGTTCATTTTGAGTCTATTAAATCTAGACATCAATACAAAAGGGCAATAATGCAATCAATTCTTCATAAACACATTTAAAGTGCATGAGATAAGTGTTAAGTGATTGATCATACTATTCAACTCGATATAGCTCCTTACATACATCAAAGATTCAAGTAATATTCTCTCCCAGAAAACACAAATGTCAATTCTTCAATCACATCTTTCATACAGTCGTAATGAATAATGACCATATTGATCAGGTTCGATAGAATTTTGTATTTGTATCAAGAGCTAAGCATCAATTCTCATGCTCAAAATAATTCGGATCAATTTCAGCTGAGTGATTATCAAAGAGGTGGCTCTCTTGAAAAATATTTCTCAAGTAGAGTCTCATAGTTTTATTTCAATAAAAATAATTGATATCATTAAAATTTTCATCAGTAATTTTAATAATTGATGAAACCAAATTTGTCTCATGTTTTTATTTGTCATATATGGTTATCACTAGATAATCAAAGAGACTGAATAAACTAATCTCAATTATATTGTTCGCTGAAATACGAGATGAGGCGAAACTAATCTCGTATGTTATTATCCTGTCATCTCTTTCAGGCAAACCAATAAGCCAAACTGCTTCCGAATGGATTCAACATGAAGACACAGACAAGATGGTACAGATGAGCCGAAGGATGAAACAAATGCCAGAGACGAACGATACCGAGCCGTAGGAGACGAACAACTCGACAAAAAATTTGACGATCGCCAAAGACAAAAAAATTTGACGAACACCGTAAGAGATGACCATTCGCGATGAACTACAACACTTGAGTTGCGACTGACGTCGTAGGATGAAGTCGAATCACATCTGGGAAAGTGACGAACAATATAGTCATCTGCAAGACGATGCTGACACGAAAAATACCCATTGTTCGTCGAATCATTCTTCTTTGACATACAGACAAACGATGCAAACAAAGTCGCACTTGCATGAGGGGAATGAAACCAAATCAAGGAGCAAACTATCAGCGACGAGTCATGCATGGCCCTGATACCATGTGAAGGAAAACAACTCGTTCTCTTATTTTCAATCAAAAACATAGTTTATATACTTATTTACACTCCAATCTCTATAGTTTAGGAATAACTTTAATAGAAGAGACGAACTGCAATTAGTCTCTAATTAGGTCACCTAATATAGAAAATACATTTAAAATTTTTCCTATAATCAAGTTTCATTAGATTTATTACTTTCAATAACACCTTTGGATGATTTTTATCAGTTTTCTTGTCTTTTAAATTGTTTCCTTACTGATTTTAAAGGAGTTTATTAAAACTTTATCAAAGCAAAACATCTATAAAGCGTTTTTTTGGAATTATGAATTTGATTGCTGTCGAAACTTTACATTAGCCATTGCTTTCCAGTTTCTCCCTCCCTCAAGGAGTGTTGTATCTTTTTTCACGTTCAAGTAGTGTGCGTATGACTTCTTCAAAACTAGTGGGCAGTCTTAGGAGAAATATCGCTATGGTGGTTGTGCTCCCTGCTGTCTTCATCCAAGAAAGCAGCCGAAACCCTTTTATCCCCTTCCAATCTCCCCCGACTTCAGCTACTTCCTTCCTTTTGTCATTCTATAACATCTCCCTATGATATCCAATCCTTGAGACAATAAAATCTTGTAACAAAATCATCCAAACCCTAAAACTTTAGAGATTTGATTCCCACTTCTAAACATATAACATAATTCATCTATCCAACCAAAACTCTTTCCAAATCCTAACCCTAAACCTAAGCCACCCTTCCTGGCTAAGCAAAAAATCTAATTTGGGAGAGAGACACAATGCCACCTAGGAGAAACACACCGAGGAGTATCCAAGAGATCACTGTGGATGATATGCATAATGAAATTCTTTAATTACAATAAAGGCTTGTAGAATTTAAAAGAAGTCACCCGGAGAGATCATATGAGCCATAATGATGATTCACCATATCAAAAAGAGGTTAACCCCTTTCACAAAAAAAGTTTTCAGTGATGAAGAATGAATGCTCTGGCGATTCGGCATTAATATTAAAGGAAATAAAATGACTTTGAGAAATCAACTTGCAGGATTTTAACGATCGTATAAGTCCAAACGCGTTCATTGAATGAATTCAAAGTATGGAAGGAATCTTTAAGTACAAAGATATTCCACAAGACAGGAGAGTCAAATTAGCAGCCATCAAACTCAATGAGTGTTTATTTGTGGTGGAAAAATCTGAAACACCTCCAACAGGGAGAAAAGAAAAACAAGATCACTACATGATTTAAGATGAATTAGGAGATGTGGCGCAAATAAGCAAATATCTTCTCCCATAATATCAGTCGGATGTCTTCTTAAAATTTCACAATATACACCTAAAAGATTTATCTGTAGAGGAGTACACAGCTGAATTTAAAAAAATCATGCTAAAATGTGAGAACTAAAAAACACGCTATGACAGGATTTCTTAAAGGGTTGAAATTATCTATCAGCAATGTGATACAGTTATAATGGTATTAGTCTCTACATAGCGTACAAATACTAGCATTGAAAGTAGAGAAGCAGTACATCGCACGAATCATCATACCCAAGATCAAGCAACAAGAGTACATCTACCAAAGCATCTGAAATGATTCCGCGTGAGGAGAGATTCACACAAGGTGGAGAGAAGATGGGTGGATCCATCACCCCCAAGTCCTTCCCAATTAGTAAGTGCTTAAAATGCCTGGTTTTGGGTACATGGAATTAGATTATCCAAACAATATAGCAATCTCTTTAATAGAGTAGGGAGCAACAAGCGATTGTTAATTTAACTTCTATAATGATTATGTATTTATTGTTCTTACATAAAAAGCAACAAGTTTTTAATAAAAGAATGAGTTAGTAACCAGACATTTGTGAATTTCATTTGTGTTTCATTGTGCATCTCATCTTATGTTATATCACAAACGCTAGATCATTAATTATCCTATATCAGTACTCCTATCAACCTAAAACTAAATGATTCGTAATAAAAAAAAGATTGAATAGTCCATGTTAAACAATTGTCAAACTCTATATACCATGGTCGCTCCGTGTCCACTCACTGCACATACTTTAGACAGATTTCAGAGATTGATGATGCAAATGATGCAATTTAGCACAATAAATTCAAAATAAATCTTGCTCTCCATTTCACTATTATTCTTTACATCATCCTCTCAAATTTTGAACCTTTAACCTTCATAATTAATAGAGAAATCAGATATCGCTTATTTTTAAATCAATATACACATTTTGACCAAAAGGCCATTAATTTTACATACACTTAGATCAAACACAACATTCCAGCCTTATCATGCACCGCTTTTCCACAATGTGGAATGTGCGATCTCCATTACATGCCAGGTTCAGCTCTCATTTCAATCTACATGATTCATTGGTAAAATTGCACATAAGCTCATACTATAGATATCAATACCTGAAGTATATTTTGAGCAAAATATGTTATAAAATGTGAAGATTGAGAAGACCATAGTCATTCCTTTTAGTAAGACTACAATGTCATTAACTGCAAGATGTTGTTCCACTGCTTTTAAAATAATTAATACGGTATGTTTAAAGCCAAAAGGACAATACATGCATAAAAAATGTGATAAAGCAGGTCAAGATCAAATGTCAAATTCATCTTACCAGATAATTAAATATTGAGGATCTTTCCAAAAAAAATGTGGACACCAGATTTATTTTCAACAAAGCAGTTATTATATTTGGAGTTGAGCTGCTGGAGTCGCCCATGCATCCTTCAATTATTTGTTCTATAATTTAACCCAATTTAACTTAAAATTATCCACATTGAATAGGGAATCCTACCTGAGACAGAATTTTTGCACATTCTGCCATAGTTGATAATTCTCTCCTCTGTGAGGCTGCATCAAACCGGGACAATAACCTATTCTCCAATTCTGCAGAAAACATATGCACAACCAAAATCCTTTATCCTTTAGAAGAATCAGGATAAAAAAATAAGGAAGATTTACATACAAACCGCTCAATTCTTATGTACTTACATATCCAACACCTAAACTTCAATTTTATATATGCCAACTTACCAATGCATGAAAAGGTACATTTCACTTTTTAAAAGTTAAAATAATGGTATTTTTATGTGATATGGAAGATTTGGGTGGTATATATGCAAAATTCAAACTTTAGGTGTTAAATATGTAAATACATAGGAATTGGGTGGTATGTATGTAAAAACTGCAAAAAATAACAGCAACAAATTGATAGGAAGCAACTAAGACGTACAGACCATTACAATAGTCTTGAAGATTTGCAACAGCTACTTCTAAACCTCTGCTTGCATTCGTAGCGCCCACAACAGATGGCATATTGATACCATGCCTACCAACGTCATCTTCAGCAAATGATCCTATACAAAGTCATGTCAAATAAGCCTCTCAGAGAAGGTGCAACATGATATAGAATAAAAATTGTTTCAAGTTTCAACCCAGCATCAAATAATATTAAATCAAATTAGTAATAAACCAGTGTCAATACTTATTACATTCCATGATGGTGGATGTAAGAAATTTTGCAAACTAGTGTGCTCACGTAAATTAGTTTATTATTGCAGTAATAAAAGTTAGTGAAAATAAAATCATGCTTTATACATACAAGCAACCAAATAAGCCGTTAGATTGGGTTGATTTAACTTAATTATCATTAAAATTTTAACTTTTAAATAAATTCTCAAAATTAGGTATTTCTCCCCCAAATGATTAACTGGTGATAATTGGCATTGAATTCTTGACATCGAGAAGAAAGTCAAGACAGGGATTGAGTTTCAGCATTTTTTCCATTTAATAGACTTCCATTTGGAAGCATGCATGTACAAACGCATATTTGACTTGGGATTTTTATATGATATTTGGGCTGGTCCTATATTGATTATGATTTAGTAGAACTTGGAGGAGCTTTGGAACCAAGCATCATAACTCAAGGCCAAAGAAGATATCTCATCAAATTCGAGTGAATTCAACTTGACTCGATATCGAAAAATTATAATTCTGTCAAAATCGAACTCAATTTAAATTAAAATTAGTTTGGGCCAAGTTAAAATCACTCGATTTAGAGTCAATTCTTCAATGCTACCATGTGTCTTCACCAACTCACTACTTTAATTGTTTTGAAAAATGCTATTTATATCTTCAAGGTTTGCAAATGCTAGTTCTATGAAGAACAATTCATTTTTGTAATTACATGGGTGTTGCATGTTTGGTGAGTACAATACCATGGGTGTGTTGATAGTTTTTTATATGAAAATTAGGTGTTAGGTGTGTAAATACATATGAATTGCGTGCTATGTATGCCAATTCATGAATTATGTGTTATATATTAGTACATTGCTGGATGAATTGATTGGAGTGCTTTGCTGATATTTGAGTGCTATCTCCAGTAAATTTTTAGTCTGTGAATATCAAGAGAGGTTTTGCATCATTGGTATTTTGCATCATTGGAGTGCTTTGCTGATATTTGAGTGCTATCTCCAGTAAATTTTTAGTCTGTGAATATCAAGAGAGGTTTTGCATCATTGGTATTTTGAATGGCAACAGTATATAGAGAATTTTAGCTGGCTTTGTTATTCTGAATGGTAATGGTAAGATGTCTTGCTTTGCTTCTTTAACTTCCTTGAAAAGCTGGAAATTCAATTTACTGGCAGCTTGGATGGCCCATGTATATTAGGGCAACCGTTGCTATTCAATTTATAGGCCTAATGGTAAGTATATTTTCTTTATTTCATTAATTTTTTGACTAATCTATTTTCTTTTTAAAAATTGCAGAACTATGAGTTCCAGATATTCAGGGAAATTCGGGCAAGTGATGTGTCGGTGCGGGTTACCGTCCTTTTTACTCACATCACGCCATTCACATAGCTACGGGAGGCAATTTTACAGGTGCCCGCGGTGGGCAAAAGGACAAGACAACTGCACTTTCTTTAAGTGAGCCGACAGTACGTCGGTTTCTATGATATCCCAACTGGACACAGCTGCTAGAAGTTCATCAGCATCACGATTTCATAACACCGCTTCTAGTTCGAGTGCTTCCATTTGTACAGTATCCTAGTCGGACAGGTTTGCCCAGGGTTCTGGAGTGTCAAAGCCGGGCAGCATTGGTCGTGATATGTTGCTACATTTTAAAGTCAACATTATAATTTTTTTCCTCGTTATTCAAACATGTTATATTTTCTTCTTTTTCGGGTCTCATTATAGTACATATTAGCGTGTTATGATGTATTTCACTTTTGTTTAGGTAATTGTATTTCTGTGATTTGATCTGAAATATTTGAGTGATAAATATTTTGTATTTTGGTATTTTCTTGTATTAACATTTTGAACTTTAATTTTAAGAATATTTTGTATTTTCAAGTTCTAATAATTCACATTTTTCTTTCTTTTATGATTGCATTAAGAAGGTTGGTAAATTTGTAATAAAATATACAAACAAGTTGTTTACAAAACGCACAAACAACAGCTGCAGTTTATCCAGAACAGAGGCAGATTGATCATTTTTTTTCAAGAATCAACAGTTCTCTAAACGCACAAACCAAACAAACAGACAGTTTATTTAGATCAGCTGTTTATCACCAGATTATCACGATAAACTGGATAAGCTGCAGCTGCCCCAAACAGACCGTTACAATCCAAAATTAGCTGAAAACCTAAACTGAGGAGCAAGTCACCATGACCCAAAGGAGAAATCCTCAGAGAAATGTCTAAGAGCTTAACATGGAGGATATGTGGTGAGAAAATATTCAACTACAGCGTAGACTCGTTGATTTTAAAAGAAGACAACGCGGGAAAATCATTCACAGCAACAACAGTGATCACTCAATGAGGAAAGGTAATGAAAACCCTATTCACTAAGAACCTCAAGTGACAAAATATTAATGCAACATTGGTTCAGCAATGACTATAGAATGAGAGAGGATAACTGTAGAGATAAGGTTAATTTGTTAGATTTTGATGGTCATTTAGATCCATATGAGTTTATTTAATTTCTCTAAATGTGGTCTTTAAGTACAAAGTCATGGGCACTCTACCTGACAAAAGGTGAAGTTAGTTGTTATTTTGTTAAAGAATAAAGATAATCTACGGTGGGAGAAATTGAAGTATTTGCACCTGCACCTGCACCGGCGTAAGGAGAAAAGGCAAGATCAAGAATTGGTCCAAAATGAAGAATGAGATGAAGCACGAGTACCTCCGAGAACACTATAGATCGGACATCCTTTTGAGACTTTACCATTTACAATAGAAGGACATATCAGTAGAAAAGTACATAACTAAATTTAAACAATTCATGTTAAAGTGTGAGTTAGAAGATCCAGAGAAAAAATAACATAGCTCAGTGCCTTTGAGGATTGAGGCATTCTACTAGACCTTGCACGATGTATGACCTTAGTCCTAATTGTGGAGAAATAGCATAGTAGCATCAAATCTACCCACCCTGCAAATAAAAGTTGACCATTAGGTTGGGCAATAAGAGCACACCCATTAGAGTGCCAAACCCACAGGATGAAAAAAAAAATTGATCGAAAGAATACTCAGAAGACATTCCCAGCCATGAAGTATATCAAGTATCACAAATATAAGCACATTGCATTCAACTGCCCAAATAGAAAAGTAATTTCTCTTATTGAGCAAGGTGCAATAGAAAAAATAGATAGTATAAACTCTGGGGATGAGGATAATGGTAAGGAGTATCAACTAACTGCAAATGAGAGTGGAATATTTGTTGTTTGAGGAGTTCTCCAAACTAAACCCAAGAGGAAGCAACAACTTAGGCACAACATCTTCCGTATTCATTGCATGATGAAGAGGAAGCTGTGCAACCTCATTATAGACAAAATTAATTGTGATAATGTGATGTCTACATAGATGGTGAATAAATTAATCCTCACTACTTAGAGTATTCTTATCCCATTTCCATAACTTGATTAAAGAAAAGAATGAGATAAATGTTGACAAGAGATGTCAAATAAAATTTTTATTAGAAACAAACTATAGAATCATATGTGGTGTGACGTCATACCTATAAATACGTCACATTTTGTTTGGTCCAAAGTTACAGTATGATAGGAGTACACTTCATAATGGCAATAAAAATATATTCATTTATTAAAAACGGGAAGCATATTATATTATTGCCATTGAAGGAATCAACATCCATGAGTATTGAAATAGAGAAGAAAATTATAATGCCTCGTGCAATATTCCTACAGATTATGAAAGAGGTGTTAGTGGTACTAACCTTGGAGATACTATAGAGCATTGAGACATAAAAGTCAATATCTATCATAGTGCAGCCCTATTAAAAGAGTTTTAAGACATTATGACTAACAACCTATCACCTGGATTTCACCTCGACACGAGATTCAATATACCATAGATCTCATCTTACGATTAGTGCTCCCCAACCAATCAGCTTTTCTGATGCAACCAGTAGAGTATGAAGAACTACAAAAGAAGACTGAGGATTTGATGGAAAAGGGGTTTATAAGAATATCAATTTGTCTGTGGTACCAACATTGATTGTGCCTAAAAAAATTAAATTGTGATGTATGCACATTGATAGCATGACACTGAACAAGATCATCATTAAATATTGGTTCCCCATTCCTTAACAAAAATTATGCATGTATAACTCTATATTGAATGACTTGTTGGATCAGTTGTATGGAATTAGCGTATTTTTTAAGTCGATCGGCGCAGAGAATATATTCAGATTCGGATGATGCCCGAGGATGAGTGAAAAACTACATTTATGAGACTAATGAATGGTGTTTTCTAAGCCTTCAACAAAATTTTGATTGAGTATTTTGATAATATTTTGGTGTACAATTATTCAAAGAATGAGAATTTGTAGAACCAACGATAGAGTTTTGGAATTTTTAGAATAGTAGCTAGATGACAACCCAAAGAAATATCCCTTCTGGCACCGTAAATATGCTTTCTTGGATGCATCGTTTAAATTGTTGGTATTGAGAAAAAACCCACTAAAATTGAGGCAATTGTGAATTGATTCAACCCATGGTTCAATCAAATATGTCATTTTCTTGCACTCACTTATTTTTATAGAATGTTTATCAAAAATTTTAGCTCTATAGCAGCCTCATTGATCTCAATTTAGAAAGATTCACCGGTCAAATAAGCATGGGATAATTTTGATGTTTGAAGAAATAAATAACTCGAGCCCCCTATTCTAGCTCCTTCAAATTTAATCAAATATTCGAGCTGAAGCGTGATGCATACAATGTGAGAATTGAAGCTGTTTTAAGTCAAAATGGACATCTAATTGCCTTCTTTAGTGAGAAGTTGAATGATTATAGAAGAAAATATTGTATCTATGAAAAAAAAATTTATGTCATTATGAGAACTCTTAACCACTACAGTCACTGTCTACTAGCGAATCAGTTCACTTTCTAAACTAACAATAAGACCATAAGATTCTTGAATAATCAAAACAAGTTAAACAGTAGAAATGCCTCCAAGGTTAAGTTTCTTTTTTATTCCATTTTATATTCGAACACAAAATCGAGAGTTAGAACAAGGTAGAGCTGATGTGTAGAGCCATAACCACTCATTAGTTGCTACTATGTAATCAAAGGTAATTGATTTTGAAGTATTAAGAGATGCATATGCTGTGATGAGAATTTTCATAAAATTTGAATTCTTTGTCACGATAGATTTTATGAGCAATTCCAAAAAATTAGATGGGTACTTATTTTGTCAAAATAGACTGTGTATTCTTAAGAGTTTGCTCAATGGAGCATTTTACAACAGTGCCAAAAAAGAGGCGGGCAAAGCATTTTTTTGGGAATAAGATTTTTTTTCTTAATAAAAAAGAAATTTTATTTGTCAAAAGTGGTATAAGGAATGAAGAGATATGTTAGACAATGTGAAGTTTGTCACTTGGCCAAGCTCCGAGGGCAAAATACGGGCCTATACACCCCCCTTCCTATTTCAAAGTCACCTTAAGTGGATGTGAGCATGAACTTTATTGTGACCTCCCATAGACCCAATGAAGTAAAGGTTTTGTTATAGTGGTAGTTGACAGCTTCTCCAAGATGGCATATTTTGTACCTTATCACAAGATGATAGATACTTCACATATTGCAAACTTATACTTCAATAAGATTGTTTGTCTTCATAGCATGCTCAGAACCATCACTTCAAATAGGGATGTAAAATTTCATAGTCATTTTTGTAGTACTTTATGGGATAAGTTAAGTACAAAATTTCAGTTCAGTTCAATAATATACTCTCAAAGTGATGGACAAACATAGATGGTGAATCGCAGTTTGAGAAATATTTTTAGTTGTTCTACGGAAAGAACATCAGACTGAGAGATTTGGTTCTTCCTCGGGTTAAATTTGTCTACAAAAGATTCACTAGTAAATCCACATATAACAATACATTTGAGAATGTATACTGGCAGAATCCTCTCACATCATTGAAATTAGTGTCGATACTTCCAACTATTGAGTTTATTGTTGATGCATAGGCCAGAGTTAGAGATATTCAGATCTACCATGAACAAAGAAAATTGCCATGCAGAACACTAAGTATCGGTAGTAAGTTAACAAGTTCAGAAAAATAATAGTCTTCAAGGAAGGTAACCTGGTGTGGATTAGACTGATAAATGAGAGATTTCTTGCAAATTCATTTGGGAAACTCAAACCAAAAGCTGACAGTCCATTTAGGATTGTTAAAAAAATCAGTGATAATGTATATAAAATTGATTTGTTAGGAGATTATAATTTTTATGCTACATTCAACATCACTAATCTATCGCCGTACTATAAGAGTACAGATATTTTTAGTGAAGAATTTGATGTCTCTCCTACCCAGAAGAATGAAGCAAACATTTTCAAGTGTGCCAGTCTAGATGCAGAAGTTGTCGCGCCTATCCCAGACACGCACGTAAGGACCAAACAGTCCCTTGCTCCATTTTTTTCCCCCCTGCTGGCTCAATGTTCCAGCTTTTAGCAGCTGGAATGATCCCTTACGGTCATAATTTGCCTTTTCTAGATTATTTTTTGCATTAATTGCTCGGAGGACCATATATTTGTTTTGTGATGGACTCGTTTATACAGTTTTTATTTTGGATTTATACTAAACTGAGATTTTTTCTCATGTTTTTCTCCTTTGGAATCTTGTAACATTGCTCTTGCAGGCAGTGCATTTGTATCTTGCTCCATTTTTTTTACCCCAGCTGGCTCAATTTTCCCGGTTTTCAAGAGCTGGACCTACCCCTTAGGGTCTTAATTTGTCATATCGAGATTATTTTTAGGGTGAATTGTTTGGAGGACTATATATTTGTTCTGTAATGGACTGGTTTAGCAGCTTTTATTTTGAATTTATGCTAGACTGAGATTTTTAATCAATATTCCCTCCCTTGGAATATTGTAACCTTGCTCCTGTAAGTGGTAAATTTGTATAATGTTATAGTGCAGGTGGTTGAACCTTGCAACATTTGTGCCACTCTGATTCTCTCTGTTGGACACAGATTCCCTGCTGTTCTTCACGCAAAACAGCAGCTGCTGACTATTTTTCCTTTTATGTTCCTTTGCCAAGTCAGATATTCTTCATTTTCTTCATCCTACACCAAACCCAACACTTATCTTGATCCTTTTCGACCTTCTAGGGATCCGATAACGGTGTCATCAAGACAAGAGACTAAAAGGATAATTTGACAGATATGCCCAACTATTTTGGGAGTGCTGGGATCTTTCAAATATGAAGCGTCACATAAAAATAAATTGACCTTTAGTAGAGGCTGCAAGTACAACGACCCAAAGAATTTTACAGTAATGAAACTTTACAGAGGAAAATTGGTGTTTCAGAACAGGTCAAGGGTCCGGAGAGTATCACATAATAAGTTAGCTAGTGCTGAATAAGGAAAAACAAGGAACTGACGTAATTTTTGAGCAACTGAAGCGGCCTCAGCAACACGGCTATCATCAGAAAACAGTGGTGAAAGTTCCATCAGGTCACCAGGGCTACTATTGAACTCCATCAGATACTGTATGAATGTGAAAAACATAGGATGACTATTTCAAAAAAAAGGAAGCAAAAAAAAAAAAAATAATGCAGTTAAAAACAAGAGGGAGCCTGAAAAGGTCAATGAGCCACCTTTATAAGATCTATTGTTTGACTGGCTGTTTCTCGCTGGGAATCTGCAGTCTGACAATTAAGAAATCTAAACTTTTCTTTTCCTTAACAGATGCAGTGATCAGACATGTACTTTGATTGAACCCCTTTACCTGGAGATGATCTCCAATTTTTGCAGCTGTCTGCCCCACACTAGAAATTCTGGAATCCAACCTAGCAAAGCTATCAAACAGACCATCTACACCTTTTTCTAGCTGGATAAGAAATAACAAAAAAAAATACTTAATTTATGGAGCAAAATTAATATAAATCTGGTTGAAATGGCATAAAATAAGACCAATAAATGACCAGACAAGATTTTATGAGATTCTAAATCTATCAGTATATCACGCCAAACTCAGTGATTCACAAGAAAAATCAAAATACTAACCGTGAAAGACAAAGATATAACTAATTTTCTGGCAATTTCAACACTGCATTCACATCTTCCCATCAATATCAATGTTTTAATGCTTCAAATACAGAATTTGGTTCATCTTTGATTAGAGGTGCAGTGGTGCATTTGGTGGCTAAACTAGAATTTCGGGTGAGGGAAAGAAATTGTTTACCCAAATTTTGAAGGGGCGAGGCTTCTATTTGCATCAGAAATCAAAGATAAAATTTTCAAATTATGTATAGCAACATAAGATTTCTTTCAAATCAAAGGAGGTAAAACACACTCCCAACCACCCTCTGGTTTCACAACTAAGCGCACTAAACTTCTTGATACAAACAATAGGATTTTGGATTTTCTACTGGCAAATGAGGTCTTTTTACAATGAGCTTTGGCTTGCAAAACAAGCAATGCATTGCAGATTTTTGACATGTAAAGTTGCACACAGAAATAAAAACATAATCAAATGCAACATATAGCAAACCACACATCGGGATAGATCGCAGGGGTCCTCTGAGCGGTCACAGCTTTAGGAGGTGAGTGCGTTTCTCAAAAGTAGAACCCTCCTTCAGAGGTACAAAACCCTTCACAAGAAGTGGTGTCGGTACAGAACAACAGAAGATTGAATCATGACCCAGAGAGAGTTGAAGAATCGCAAAACCAGGACAGTGTTGGATCTGCACCAATGATGGAGAGACAATGATTTGGGGTGAACATAGCACGACAATCGGAGAATGCATTCTCCCTCCAAATCTCAAGAAAGAAGCCCCCTGAAAAATTTAAACTCTCGATATTAGAATCCTATAAGACGATCGGATCCGAATAATCACCTCGCATCCTTTGAATCATCAATGTGTTTGCTGAAAGTTTTCAATGCATTTAAATGACGACTATTTTTACTACTTTGAGGTCAACGGCTTTGAGGTGGTTCAATTCATTACCGATCGGAGTAATCGCCTGTTTTTTGGATTTCAGGAGACTCTTCTTAGCGCAGTTTGCAAGTGCCCAAAGGATTAAGAAGATTACACAATCCCTGTCGCAGCTTAAACAAGGGTCGAATGAAAGTTTGTGTTCGTCTATTACGCAATTATAGAGAGAAATGTTGAAAGTAAAGAACTTGTAATCCAACATGGCACAAGCTGTCTTATTCTAGGGCCTGAAGTCCAAGAGATTTTGTTTTGACCTCAGCTTAGAGGAACACCAGAGTTTGACCGAATTGGTGGAGATATGCAACAAGTATATTAACGTCTACGAGAACATCATCCAATTCGAGCCATCGAATCGCGGACCCCAGAAGAGGCCTCCACAAAATAATGGATGGATATTGAAGGAGAACTCGTGTCGGCCCGTCTGTCTGCGGTACGATGGTGGTAAACCGACCTGCAATAACAATGGAACCGACCGAAATAACGACCAATAAGGTCAGATGATGAGCCATGACCAGAGATCGGCCCAATACTATGAAAGACCTGCCCAACCCTTCGAACGTCGACAACACAATCACGAGGGCCCTAGGGCTACTCCCTCGAGAGTATTTATGGTCGAGATAGTAGACACCATTCAAGATAAAGAGTACTTCAAGAAAGCCCCACCGATGAATGTCACGGTTTTAGGATACCAGAAAGTACTGCATGTATCACAAGGATCACAGCCACGACAAGGAGAAGTGTAGACACCTCCGAACCTGATCAAGGAGTTGATCAAGGCAAAGAAGTTGAAGGAATTCGTTGCTCCTAGAACAGCAACCCAGAGGCAGGGAAAAGGCCCCGATAATGGAAGTTCCTGATGAGCAAACGCGTACAAATGTCGGTAGTGCCCGCTATCTTTGGAGGAGTCAAATCCTCCTCACAAGCCAATCGGAAGAGGTATGAAACAAGAAAACTCCGCGTCACTACTTTTACCCCAAGGATAAAGTCCCGTCCCCTCATTTTTTTACGGACGATGACCTGCCCCCGAAGGGGAACCCATACAATGATGTCACCATCGTGATAGAAATAATCTGCAACTATCAGGTAAAGAGCATCCTGATGGACACAGGGATTTCTATGAACGTGTTATTCAAATCCGTGTTTGATAAATTGAGCTATCGACTGATCGGCTGGTAGCGCCAACCGGTCCATTATATGGTTTTTTGGGTGAATGGAAGGAGGCACTCAGAGTAATAGGACCCGCAGTAAAATGGGGAGGTGTAAAGTAATTCACGTCAACGGAGGATTTCTTTGTGGTCGATTCTCCGAAAACCTACAATGTCATCTTTGGTCACCTGCTTCTAAACACCTTCAGGGCAGTAGTCTCAACATACCACATGACAGTAAAGTTTCCAGGAGATGGGGAGATCATCACTATCAGGGAAAACTTACAGCAATCGCAGGTCGACAACCTTCGAGCTGTCAGCAACGTGGAATACGACCCACTGGACATCCAAAACTAAAGGGGAGGAGCCTAGCGACCAGTGAAACCACCATAGAGATCTCTGCCATTGATAGAGAACTGGGTAAATATCTTTTAATCAGTGAGGCTTTTGATGCATGATATTGAGACTTGTTGATCCAAACCCTTCGGGAAAATCGAGATGTTATCGCCTAGTCAGCGACAAAAATGCCAAGGGTGTCGATCAATGCAGCATGTCGCCGACTGAACATCGACCCATCCATCTGATCGGGGAAGCAAAAGATTAGAACTTCAACCACGACGCTAGCGGGACCCATACAGAATTTGAGAGATGTTGGCTTCATCCGAGAAGTGCAATACCCTGCCTGGGTTTCTAATGATGAGAAGGTCCAGAAGGCCAGTGGCAAGTGGAGGATGGAAGGTTTCCCGCTACTAAGGATGTACGTAGACGATGTACTAGTTAAGAGTTGGTCAGCTAAACAGCACATAGAACACTTTAGAGAAACTTCCAAACACTTAAAAAATTTAATATGAGAATAAAACACTTGAAATGTAGATTCGGAGCCTTGACTGACACATTCCTCGGATACATCTTGACCCCGAAGGGGATAAAGGTCAACCCAAAAAAAGTCCAAGCACTTATTGACATGTCATCCCCTCATAATACTAATAAGATCCAGAAATTGATCGGTTGGATAGGAGGACTTAACCAATTTATTTACAAATTGGGTGATAAATATGCAGCTTTCTTCAAAATCTTAAGGAAAGCCAAAAATGTTGAGTGGACGGTCGAATGCGAAGAAGCTTTCAAAAGTCTTAAGAACACTCTTGCATCTCCACCTCTGTTACAGTGCCCGAAATCAAAGGAAGAGCTTTCTCTATACCTAAGAGTCGACTCAGAAGCAGTTAGTTCAATCTTGGTAAGGGAAAAACTCGAAAAACAGTATCCAGTATACTGCACCAGCAGAGTCCTTAGGGATGCTGAACTCAAATACCCGATTATGAAAAACTAACTTTTTTCTTTGATTATTTCAGCAAGAAAACTTTGACCCTGCTTCTAAGTACAGCCAGTTCAGGTCATTACTGACCATCCAATAAAATTCATCTTCACTCGATCGGAGCATTCTGATCGAGTACTCAAGTGGGTCGTAGAGCTAAGTGAGTTCGACATCTCATATGTCTCTTCGAACAACGATCAAGGTGCGGGCAGTTACAGACTTCCCAGCGGACTTCTTAGAACCAGGGGAGTCGGAGAAAGAAATGGTCGTCGACGGACATACCTGGACCCTGTTCATCGATGGCGTATCTAACCGACCGAGAGCAGAACTTACGGTGTTCTTATGTAGCCCAATAGGGGAGAACATCTACCACTCGGTCGAGGTAAACTTCAAGATAACTAACAACCAAGCAGAGTATGAAGCTTTGATCGTAGGACTCCACTTGGCTTGCAAAATGTGAGCCATACACCTGCTAGTAAAAAAGGACTACCAACTGGTCGTGAATCAGGTCAACGGAGAGTTTGATGCAAGGGATGAAGTGATAATGAAGTAGCTCAGCAAAGTGAAGACAAAAAACGATAAATTTGCTAGTTTCATAATCGAGCACGTCAGAAGGGAGGAGAATCAGATTGTCGACCTCCTATGCAAGAGTCCTCACTTAGGTGAAGGACCGCCCCAGAAACTTGACCAAACCACCATCGAAGAACCTCAAGTCATGGAGCTAGAAATTGAAGAAAGAGTTGGACAGAACACTACGTCCACTACCTAGAAACTGGAGATATTGATGAAGAGGTTATTGGTCCGAAGAGATTCAAATTTAAAGCCGCTCGGTTTCTGATGATCGAGGGGAAGTTGTTTTGAAAATCAACCACTTCCTTACATCTAAGGTGTGTCGAAGAAGATGAGATCAAGGACGTCCTCCTGGAAGTTCACTAAGGGGAATTTGCCAGCCACTATGGAGGAAAAACATTTGCTCAAAGAATCCAATGACAAGATTACTTCTACCGACATTACTAAAGGATGCGGAGGAGTTAGCAATGTCAAAAACACAGCACACTGCGACAGAAGCCTGCCACAAACTTCATTCGACCATTAGACCATGGGCTTTAGCCGTCTGAGGACTCGATATCATCGGACCATTCCCACCATCAAAGGGGTAGCGTGAGTTCCTATTAGTTCTTAATAACTAAATGGATCGAGGCTACGACACTTGCTCATATTACTGCAGAGGTCGTCCGACATTTTATCTAAATAGACCTAATCTATCGATACGGTCTGTCGCTCAACATCATCACAAACAACAGAACTAAGTTCACTAACAAAGGAGTCAGAGATTTTTGCAAAAAACCAATGAATAAATCTAAAATTTATCTCGATGCATCACCCCCGAATATATGGACAAGCTGAAGCTGCAAACAAAATTATCCTTAATCTGCTAAAAAAAAGGTAGGGGGGGCGAAAAGAAAATGGGTTGATATACTCTCCTCTGTACTTTATGAGATCTGAAAGACGACATCAACGGCAACTGAGCAAACTCTGTTCATGTTGTCTCACGAAATGGAATCAAAGTTGTTAATCGAATATAACAACCAGAGTCAAAGGTCCTAACCGCTTCAGCTTTTGATGAGGAAAACTTGATGAAGTGGCAAGAAGTGAATGACAAAGGAGGAATTCTCGCGCTAGACTTGGCAAAGGAAAATCAAGCTAACTTAGCTCTTCGGCAAGAAGTTAAAAAAAGAACTACTCAGCATTACAACAAACACGTTCGAGAAAAAACTTTTGCCCCTGGGGATCTAGTACTGAAGAAGGTAGACCACGCTGCTCGCGGAAAGGCGGCCAGCAAGCTAGACCAAACATGGAACGGTCCCTAAATCTAGAAAGTGGGACCCGGAGTGTACAAGTTGAAGGCCCATGCAAAGAACGAAGTCCCCCAAACTTGGAGTGAATATGAATAAAGAGATTTTTTTCCTTAAAACTTTTTGTATAAACATTATTAATATAGAACATTTTTACTTCCTCGTGTAATTTTAGATTCCTATTAAAGCCCGAGAAGCAAAAGATTATTTTTCTAACTGAGTTAAAAACTCAAGATCAAGAAACTCGGAGAACTGAAAGAACGGAAAAGTCATCAAGGCAACCTACCCGCGCTAAGGAAACTGAGGTCCCAAAAAATACGACCGACGGCAACTCCATAGACTTTCGGTAGGTAATAAGGGCATGCCGACGAACTTTTCTCACCTCAAGCTTTAAGTCTCATAACTTGGGTTGGACAAAAATTCGGAGATGATTCCCTGCCCAGTAGCAACAAAAGCTGTGAAGAGTACACGATAATCACCCCATAACGAAGTCTAGGAGGCCTCCTCTTACAGAGAGAGGACTTAATAGAGGTCCAGTCAAGTGACCAGAGCCCATGCGAGTGAAGGTTTAGTAACCCAGCTTCAACACCCCAAATATATACTGCAGCATAAGCCACAAGGTCAAACAAAAAACAACAAGCCACGACGCCAAGATCGTCCAGCGGTCGGTCCAAAATCTACATTGTTTTAAAACAATAGCTCATCCCTGGAGATGATCTGCTACCCAATAGCGATAAATTCCACAAAGGTTACCAAGCAAATCATCTCAGGGATTCGCTTGGAAAAGAGTGGGGCGTTAATCTAACAATGGGCTCATATCACTCCAAATTTGATTCGAACAAAAAACAAAATAAACCACCTCCAAGTACCAAGCACCAAGCACCGAGCGAATAATGGGTATAACAAAGTAAAAGACCAAGATATGAACCAAAAAGAATTTCGTTACTTCGCAAAAAATTACATTTGCTTACATATATTTTCCAAAACAAAAGCTATTACAAAAGAAAAATATTATAAGTTAGACATTTGAGGATTCCACAGCGACCTCAGCATTCTCTTTCTCAGCTTCCTCCTCTAACTCGACACGGTTGACCTCCTCCCCACTAGCCAGGTCAACCCTTTTGTTCTCAAGGTCCAAGAGAGTGTGGCGAACTCCTCAATCGCATACCACTTAGGGTCGACCAGTTTGTGCTTCACAACCTTTCAATGGCGATGGAGGTGCCAACCTCAATCTGATGGAGTCCCTCGACATATTCCTTCTCGGTGATCATCGAGGAAACCCTCTCTTCAGCTCTTAGTTCTCCCTGAGGTGGGCAGCCATCTTGACCTCATGTTTCTGGGACTTTGATTCTCTTTCCCATAGACATTTTTAGTCGCTCTTCAGCCATAACTGCTCGTTTCTTCAGCTTCTTGATCTTTGAAGCAGCCCTTTCGGCCCGCTCCTGCGCTCTCCATAAGAATTGCCTGAAGGTGTGAAACCTCCCAAGCCAGGGCATGGTACCGATCGATCGTCTGAAGCATATCCAGCATGTCCAAGGATCACAGGGACTTTTTCAATGTGGGGGACCAGAACATCTCTATGAGGGTAGACAGATAGTCGCTATTCATGGGAGTGTCAGGATACCACTCTGTCTCCCTATTGATCACCGCATAGTGACCACTCGTCCAGATTCTATCTCCTCGATCATGAGAGAAGTTCCACGGATAGAGACCAATTCCTTTTCTTCAAAAGAAGAAAGGGAGGCGACCCCCTGTCCGGGGTCAGGGCTTTTACTTTTCGACGAGGAACGTCTCTTGCTCCAAACGTCGCCCCACAGCTATTCTTCTGATTCAGTCCCGAAGGAAATAGGATGACAAACCCGGCTAGCTTCCCCCCTTTCATGCAAGCCAAAAGGTCATCCCTCCGAAATTTGTGGACCACGCCTTGTCGATCGTTGAGGATCGTCAGTTGCGAGTATGCTCGGAGTTTTGAGGGGGTCCTCCTCACTCCCCTCTGAGATACCTAAGTCCAACAAGACAACATTTTTTATCCTCTTAGTGACCCCACGTTAATAATACAGAATCAAACAAACGAAACAACCTGGAAAGGAATCTTATACCTTCAATTTCCTCCCTGACAAATCTAGGATGAACCAAGCGGCCCCTT
This sequence comes from Phalaenopsis equestris, assembly GCF_001263595.1. NCBI lineage: Eukaryota > Viridiplantae > Streptophyta > Magnoliopsida > Asparagales > Orchidaceae > Phalaenopsis > Phalaenopsis equestris. The sequence goes on from NW_018164454.1 coordinate 90,295, forward strand.
TCTCTACCGAGTTGCGAAAAGTCGACCTTTCCTCAAAGATTCTGTTTAGTTGTTCGCTCCGCAACAGTCTTCTCTCTGGCTACCTTGCACTTGTCGGAAGCAGTTCACAACCCTCGATCATAGTATCCTCACCGTCCATTTGAATCATGCGGTCAACCAGCTTGGGGTCTAAGTACTAAAAAAGAGAGAGTGTTGACCCTCAATTAGCGCTTCAAGATCCCGGAGTGGCCAAATAGAGCATTCACCTTCTGAACTTCACACTCCGTCGAATGAGTGTGAATCCACAAGCCACTTCGGCATAAGGCGATCAAAAACATGGCTTTCCAGTCCTTAATTTTACTCTTGAGCCCCAGTAGTAGGACATTGTAACTTGCAGTGAATTGAATGTACTCGTCCTGACCAATCTTAAACGAGAAAAAATGACTAAACAACTCGATCATCCATGGGATCTTCATCCTCCGACAAAAAGGAATGAAGGCCATAATTGCAGCCACAGAGTTCGAGAGTACCTGCACCAAAATGACCCCATACTTGTTGAAAATCAACCAAAGTTCCTTGCATAACGGCAACCGAAGAACTAGCCATTATAGAAGACTAGGTCAGCGACAAAGTTGTTTGTAGCCCGCTCATTGCTCGCTGTCGGTCGGAGTCGAATCGAAGAACTGATGACGTACAGGTCCTATATTTCTTTAACCTCACTCACCGACGGTGCAGAAGTTTCGATGAAAGCAATCGAACCGAAGGTTTCTTTCAAAAAATTTGGAGCATCATAAAGGAGATAGAGGGGGCGACGAAAAGTTCAAAGCAGAAAGCAAGGAAAGTAAAGTATGTCTAAGAACGATCCTAGCCTATTTATACAAAAAGGGAGAATATGAACGCCACGCTACTAATATGGGACACAAGGATATGACAATGAAAGGCATGAAATTTGAGCTAAGGAGTTAACTAACAATTTAGAAATAAAAGATTAATTTATTCACATAAAATGCATGTTACATCAAAACCCCATCAGAAAGTTACTCCGAGAGGAAAATCATTACAAGATTATCGCTCGCATCTTCACCCGAGACAAACCCTCGGTGAAGCAACCTCATGCATAACAACTCACACCCAGCTTGAAACGATCGGCTCGCCCGATCTCTGCTTGAACTCAAGAAAGGGATGAACCTTCTCGAATCGCCATCAGTTCCAAGCTGAAGTGCGATATCTCCTTTTGGAGGACGATTGTCTCCCCTTGAAGGGCAGCAAACTCCCCATGCAAGGTAGCAACCTCCCCTTCAATTCGGTTCATCCTCTCCATGCAAGCAGCTAAGCCACAAACCTCACCTCCCTAGGGATGCACCGTGGCACGAGTGAAGTATTCTCCATCTTGCTAAAACAGTGCGCAAAGGAGCCGGAAAACATCTGAAGTCCTTCAACCGCCTCTTCACGAACCTCGGCATGACCACCTTGGTGATCTGACTCTTGGTCCTCCCTACGAAGCTTATCACCTCCGACCGGTACCAGATCCACGACCGCAACATGCGGGCGAATAAGCACCAAGATCTAACCAAATATTCAATCGACAAGATCTCTATGGCTGCATCAAAAAGCATCATAAACAAGAAAACTCGGATACTAAAAATAGAATTGAAACTTCGTACCAACAACTCAATTCCACTCAAATGGATGAAAGACGTTTCATTCTCACCAGTTTTATCATGTCCCTCGACCGAAGGGGGAAGTTCGCATCCCGTCAACTCGAGTGGCAAGACGTTTCCAACCGCCTATGTAGCCTTAGCAGCAGAAGGATTCATCTATTCAGAAACAGGTTGGACGGGCACTTTGGCAACAACCACAAGATCATCAACGGGAATTGAGAGCTTCACAGGAGGATCAACTGGTTGTCCCTCGAGTTGCCTCCAGAGCTTCTCTTGCCATGACCCTACAATTGAATCAAAGGATCCCATCTAATCCTCCTGGTTGGTAGTTTTTCTCTTCTTCACCACTCTCTTCTCACTTGTTTCCCTAGCAGGCTTCACCTTTGTCAGTCTTCTATTCACCTCCCCTTCTTTCTGGGCCTTGGCTCTCATACTCACGAGGGCCCTAATTAGCGCATCCCTATTATGAGGTGTTGCCCCGAGCACTCCTCTGTTGGCCATCGCAGGAGCTCAGAGACTAGAAATAAGTACAGCACATGAAGAAACAGAAGGAAAGATGGTGTGTCGCTCTGAACCCCTTGCGGTCTATTTATAGCAGCCCTGAATACGAAAATTTAGGGAAGTCATTTATTAAGTAATTATACCATCAAAAATTAGATTCATCATTTTGTATTTTTGTATTATGAAGATATTCTCTTGTTCTTATCGCAACACGGCTTTAAAGAAGCAAAAAAATCGGAGAATCAAACATGTATTAAAAAAAATGACAGCACAATTTTTGAAAAATTCCAACGGCCAAACACGATAACGACGGAGGAAAGGTCTGTCGACTGGTTTATTCAGCCCCCGACTCTTGTTCCCAAAAAGACTACAACCGAACTGATCGGCCTAAGGCAAACCGATTAGTAACTGTCTACCACTCAGAAAAAACCCCTATCGACAGGTATCCGACCCGTATATATAAAAATGCTAAAATAAACCCCGCTATTCTGATAAAGAAAGGATATAAATGTAAACTTAAGCCCTTACTCCCCTATGCCTACAAATAGGGGGTCATTTTTCGAATACAATTTACGCGTTTTTTACTCTTCATTATTGCTCTCTCTATCTGTGCCCTCTCTTCTTCCCTGTGACGCTCTATTCCTTGAGTATGTCTCCTGGAAAAATTTGGATTCAACAAGATGCATGCCATCTTGCATCGTTAGAATCAACAAAATATTGTTTTCGCACATTGGCATATAACACATATGTGATGTGATGTAAACAGAAAAGTATACATATATCTAACAAAAACAATTACAAATTACGTTGAGACTCAAAAGGTACATAATAAGAGACTTAAAGGGAAGACAGACTGAAATCCATTTAAGGAATTGGTAAAATTATGCAGTTTTCTTTTCATCTAATTTTCTGAGACGCCAAAACAAAAGCAAAGTTTACCTCTGAGAGAGTCTTCCGGTGCTTGGAATCTTGGATGGCCACCTCTTGCTTCAAATTCTGAAGCCTGCCATCAATCTTCAAGATAATAGATGCAGGCATGTATAAGAACACAAATCATAGAGGTAAAAATCAACCAAAATAATCAGAAGTTTCCAGTTCATGCTGAGAACCTGTCGTTTAAGATCAACAAGTTCCTTGAAGGAATCCCTAAACAAAGCACGAAGTGCGTCAACTTCGGGAAAAAGTGGCTCTTGATCCAATTTCGCGCTGTCAGATGGCACCCTCATGTCACCGTTGGGCAGTCCGTCCTGCCCTGTAGTGCCATCAATCGAATCCGCTTCCTCATCTTGGAAGGACGGCAGTAGCTCATTCACCAAGTTTCCAAACAGTGTATCGAATGAGAAATCGCCCTGAACAGACCGAAACCTAAAAATCAACCGGAAGCACGAATTAGCGGCAAAAAACGAGCGTCATTCGAGATTACCTTAAAATCCTCGATAGTTAGAATGTGAGGAAGTGATGAAGTAGGACCGGCCCTCGAAGTAACCATGACTGCCAACTGCAGAGCTGAAATTTCCTGGCTGTGTCTAATACCAATCGGATTCCCTTCGAGGACTTAACCCTGCAGTTGCTTGCGGAATCAGTATGAGATTGCTAGGGTTTTAGATCGGGAAATCTCGTGGAGCTGTAGACAAAGAAATGGCCGGGAGGGATGAATGAGATGAAAAGGAGCGCTGCAACATTTGTGCCGAACCCTGGTTTGGCTTTCTGGATGCAACCAACCAGCAGTCGCCATCATCCCATGTAGTACAGTTGTCACCTAGAGTAGTTCGATTAATCAGAAAATCTAAATGAAATTAGAATTTCAATTAAGGTGAAATTAACCAAGGTAATAAAATATTTACCTTTTTTTTAAAATTTTTAATAATCAATGATGAACTTTAAATTATGTAAATGTAAATTACATATGTGATTTTTAAAAATTTATCTTCTTTAACTATTGTCTTACATAAAATATTGTCAAAATTTGAATACCTTCCCTAATAAAATTATGCTTCACTAGCCAACAATGTAGTAACATGAGTAAGAGAGCTCGAGCAACTATATTATTCCCTACAAAAAATTATGTTTAAACGTAGATTTTTCAAAAAAACATCAAAATTTTAAATGTTGAGATGAATATATCTTCGATGGTTGTTTGTTAATTGAAGTTATTGTGTAATTTGTGCAAAATAATGTAACGACTAACTAAATAACGTAGAAGGCCACATTTCTCTTTGTAGATAAAAGTGTGCAATTATGATTTATAAGTATAGATATCATCATTTTTGTTACATGCAATATGTTGAGTTGATAGAGAGTGAAGAATTAATCTTAGTAAGTGACACGAGATTTTTTTTACTGGTATTTGGTCAAAGGCATTAGTAGTGAATTGCATTTAATCTCATAGCATTCCAAAATTTTTATATTTATTTGAAGCAAAAAAAATAATAATAAGTAAGATTTTGAGGGATCTAACATACTTCAAAACCACATTTTCTTAGCTCTAAATGTATATTTTTAAATTTCATACTACACCTATTCTTGATTCCCGCTAAATATTATACAACAATAACAAGCTTTTATCTCACTAAGTTGGGTCAACTGTATGAATCCTTTTTTTCATTGTATCCTATTGAGTGTCATATTTTCCATATTTTCATTTAATTGTCATATTTTCATTTAATTTAATAGATTAAGATCATTTTTTTATACAATATGCCCAAGTCTTTTTAGGTTCACCTCTGTCTTTCTTAACATAAGTTGAATAAAAAACATCAACTCTCCTAACAGGATCATCTGATAGCCAATGTTTAATGTGACAAATCATCTAAGATGACACTCTCTAATCTTGTCTTTCATTAGAGCTAACCAACCCTTTCACAGATAGTCTCATTTACATTTTATCTCTTTCAAGTCACTCATCCACCTAAGCATTCTCATCTCGACAACACTTAACTGTATTTTATTCTTCTCTTTTAAAGGCCAACAATTGTGTCATAAAGCATTGGGGGTCTCACCACCGTCTTATAAAATTTTCCTTCAAGTCTAAGTGGTACTTTTCTATCACAAAATAGGCCTAATGCATTCATCCACTTCAACCATTTCACCATTTCAATCATCTAACTTGAATTGTACTAATAACATCTTTATCTATATCACCATCACTTTGAATAATATACCTGAGATATCTACGTATCACCATCACTTTGAATAATATACCCGAGATATCCACACATTCACACTTTTAATGATTTAATCACCCATAGTTATAACCTTACAACTGGAGGTACTACTACTAAAGTTACATTCCACATATTCAGTTTTAGATCTACTTAAACGAAAGCTTTAAGACTCCAATATAGACACAAATAAATTGTGGTGAATTATTTCCTTAAATAAATTTAGTTTCTAAAAATCATCTTCCTCGACTTGACAAAACTAAAATGGCACGTACAAAATAATCTATTCTAGATTCAAGAGCTATCAAATGATATTATTTTACAAAGACATCACCACACTCTTCCTTACTAAGAGAGTTTCTTTGATTATTCATCACATGCAATCAATCATTCAAATTATAACATGGCAATTTCATGGAAGATTATAATATGCATAAGATATGAATAGTTACAGTGCAAAAAACTAGAAGAAAACTCCGATTTCTTAACAAGGTTTGACCACTAGACTAGGTCCACTTTTTTTTCCTTTTCTTAGTATTAGTTTAACCATTTTCTTATTTGCTATTATGAGGCCAAGGAGCCAATCACTTCTCAAACTTAGTTTAATTAGTATCACATTCGCTACCACAGAGAAAAATTGGATCAATAATTCAAGAATATTGAAAAAATCATAGACTACTACTACTTAAAAGCAACAAATTCTTATGTCGTGTTTGGGGTGACTAGTGCTGTCAGAAATCAGTTGTTGGATCAGAAATCAATATTTTTGGATAATATGTGGCCCTGCAGTTTTTTCTGCTGCAAAAGACAATTATGTTCTTATAGACATACATTAATTGAATGACTGCAATTTTCAAAATAATTAAAGCAAAATAAAAAATTTTATTTCAACCGTACGTAAAATATGTCAGGAGTTCAAAATTCTCCAATATATCATTGTAATCATCACTTTACACACAATATAATAATAATAATAACTACATTAACAATAATTAATACTATATTGACATTCACTTTCATGTCAGGTTGATCAAATCTTCGAGATAATTTTCTATCAATAATATCTCTCCAGACTTGGTCACTATCAGAAGTAAACTCATCTATATCATTAGTCCATCAAAAAAACATGTAATATTCATGTGTCTTATTTTTTAGATAACAAAAAAATTTATTGATGTGTATATAGAACATTGTGTTCCGCAATAGCAGTACATAACTCTTGGAGCATTTTATGACATTGAACTCATTTTCCCTAAGATTATAATACTTTACAATTTTAATTAATAAATTAGGTAACATATGTACTAGAATAATAAAAAAATATTATGGTTCATAATCAAAAGATACATATATATAAGGAAAAATATGCATCTCTGAAATTATAACCTTAAAAATTAAAATATTGAAACATCCTGCAAGTCATAGACATCAACCACTCCACAATACATCTCAAATAATAAATATCAACCAAAAAGAACTACAACATATTAATTAGATATACTCAATAAATTCGCTAAAACATCTATAATATTTTCTCTCACATGAATCATCTCCTGAACACCCTCCCCCTTGGGTGTGTTGAAGTCATTCACACCAAAATCTTCCTCAAGAAATGATTATCCTATTCAATGTTTGAATGCCTCTATAGGTATGTGTATTGATTCTTCATCTAAGTTCCTGAAATCAACATCATCCCGAGATGTTCTGTATAAAATTAAGCAGAGTTGTCATTGCTATAACTATCTATATATGTTTTTCTAATGAATGTATCAATATATCTCGAAGTATGACCCATTTTTTGTTCCATATGTTGAATGCTCTATTGATAACACTCTGTCATGATGGGTGTCTTTTGTTGAAGAATTCATTCATCCATCTGGTCACTTGGTTGTTGCGCTCAAAATCAGGAATGTTGTACCTCATATAAGAGAAGAACTTTAAGAAATCTCGTTATATGAGATGTCCCGAATTGACAAAATAATATTTTTCTGAATAATAATATTATTCATACATCTCTTCAAATTTAATACTTCATATACGGTCATGAATGTACTAAACAGATAGAGCATTTGAAAATTTATTTTCAAGTCGCCAAATAGCATATATATATATATATATATATATATATGCTTTTACAGACATATCACCTTAATTCTTATGTTTTTATGTATCTCAACATCCAACTTTTTCCTTTAAGAGCATGCCCCCTAATTCCTACTAATATTCATATCCTAACAATAAAAAACATCAATACATTAACATTAACACTACTCAAAATATTCACATAACCTTAAATCCTAAACAACATAAGTTGGCAATGAAAAAAGATAAGAATTGTGGAAGAGATAAAATAATGATGGTTACCTCGATTGAAAATGATTCACCGTAGTCAAAGCCCTTGTTGCAAGGTCATCCGAGGTGAAGAACACCATGAGCATTGTTAGGAGTGTCCTCGGAAAGGAAGAGTCATCGAAGACCTAAGATCGCGGAAGTGTAAGAGAGTAAGGAGAGAAATCAAGAATGAGCATCTGACAAGATCAGTTTTGATTTAAGGAAATTAGAGTTAACATTTGTGGCTGACATTTCAACAACAATGTATATATGGCAAAAGTTGTGGCTAAAGTTTTAGTTGCATTGTTTTCTCATGGGATTGATAATTCAAACTCAAAAATCTTAATAATATTCGATCAACATATACACTTATGTGATTGATGTGTCCATCACTAGACAACAAATCAAGATTTTAGCACCAACAACAAATCAAGATTTTAGCACCATTATCTTGAATGATGTTAATTCTTTGATTTAGGTTAATATTAGTTAATTTTTTTAAGTTCGAATTCAACGTTGTAGTGTTAATTGTGTTGTTATTTATTTTATCTTTAGTATCACATATCATTACATCATTTTTGTGTTCAAATTATGAAAATTGTGTTATTGTTTATCTAAAAAATATTTTTTTTCATAGTAGTGATGTAGCGGTAATTTGCTAACTCAACAACGCTGCCTGATAACACCCCTATTCGACAAACCAAATGTCACAACACCTACCATCTCATGTGTGGTTTACATTGCAATTGTGCTTATTATTGTCCCTTTTCTATTTTCTATTTTATAATTTATTATTTTGTTTGTTAGTGCAGAGTTACTAATTACTTCTAAATTGTATCTCTTGGACTGAAACTGTTCATTTGATATCTTTTGAAGCTAAAAATGAAAGAGCTGTAAAAAAACTAGAAAATAAAGAAAGACCAAAGTTTATCGAAGCCGGTTAGTCTCGTTTTTGTAATTCTTTTATATCTTCAATATTTTCTGGCACGACATCTCTAGAGTAAATTGTTTTCTTTGGGGGAGCATAGTAAATTGTGTCTTCATGAATACCAACTTCATGTATTGAAAATGACTGTAGGTCTCCTTTGATGCATTATTCTTGACCTCCTTCATAATATTTTATATATTGATGTAGAGACGACGGAACCATCCTGTACTCATAGATCCAAGGTCGATCCAGTATGGCACTAAATGAAGTCTTTAAGTCATGATGTTCAATTTCACAGTTGTTCTTGCTAGATCGCCGATCCTCATTGGCTATGTTATTGATCTGAGAGCTCTTTCTCTTTTTTGTTTGAAGCCCTTTAGCAACATCTTGTCTACTGAAAGCTTGCGAGCATTAATTTCTAAATATGGTAATGTTCTAAGATTCATCGTGTTGATTGATGCTCCCGGATCAACCAACACCCTGAAGATTGTGAATTTACTGATGGTGACTGAGATACATAGAGGTTGGTTATGATTAGTTGTACAAAGCAGCAAGTCATTCTCTGTGAAAGTGACATTGAACTGCTCCTTTAACAAACAAACCTCGTCTAAGGAGCTACTGACCAATTGAGTTAAGCAAATCTTTGAATCAAATAAGGCCCTGATCATAGCTTCTCTCATCTCCTTTCGCAGAATCAGAGCATCGTAGATATTTAGTTTGCCTTGAAACTTCCAAAGATGGGCTAGTACAATGTATTTCACTCTGTCAATTATTCTTCTAGTATCTTCCAATGCTACTATTTCTTCCACCGGTAGCGTCAGCTCCTCTTGAACAATTATCTGTTTCTATTTATTTTTTGAAGCCATTCTAAGAGAAAAAACTTTCCCACTCCTGTGGTTCACTTCTATTATTTCCTGCCTCTTAAATCAAACTCGGAGTTTTGTCTGTTGGAATGATGGTTGGCTCTTCTAGAGATGTCTCTAAGTCTGATAATTCTAGATCGATCGCAATTGGCGTTCCTTGGAACTTGAGGACAGGTGCTTCACCATCTTATATATCGTAGTCTATGTCGTGAACGTCTTCCTTAGTCATATCGATGAGTTCATTAGGGTTTTGTATGATTTCAAGATCAGCATGGGAATTAAAATTTGAATCAGATTGGTTGTTAGTTACGTAAATACCAGAGACAGTAAAAATGTAGCCAAAATCAACTCTATTTGCATTATAAGTTCCCTGAGAACATAAATATAATCATACAGAGTCAACGGTTTGAGGGATTTCTCCCCCAAATTCAAAGCAATCAATCGAGAAGATTTAGCCCATACTTTACCCATCGTGCCACCAATCTCTGTCTCCTCGATGACCTCCTTCTTTTTCTGCTTCTACAGCTATGACTTCTCCAGTGTGATCGACAAAACTGGCTTGGTGGGCTATAGATTGTGGGTGGAGGCTTGCACTGAGACTGCTTGAATTTGATCCTATATCTTCTTGGAGGATCTGGTCCAAATTGTGCTTCATCCATCGTCATCACATAGGGATCGATCGAGGTGAAACAACATTAACAGAACCTCTTTAAGATTCTTTCGAATATTCTTTCAAAATGCTTATACTCCCACTTTTGAAGTTCCTCTCGAGCTAGTCCTTGAAGGTGATGCAATCCTCTATGGTGTGCCTCGCTAAATTGTGATAAGGACAAAATTGGGTTGATCTTTCTTGTTGACTTCCTCGGGCTTTTTCGACTCGGGCATCGTGAATTCGGGCTTCTTGACCAAATTATGAATAATCTTTGTCATTGCCTCCCTCTTGAAGAAATAAACTATGCTTAACCTTTGTTTTAAGGTTGAAACCTGACTCCCATCCATGTGGTAAGGTCCGAACTGGAATGGTTGTTGATTATACTGTTGGCGATCATACTGCTTACTGTGTTGTAGATCATGTTTTTAGACGTGTTGTGGTGGACGCTGGTAAGTCTGTCGAGATGTCTCAGTTTAGATCTACATTTGTTGATCTCTTTTCAAATGTCTTTGTTGGCTTAATCTTATTAGCTTTCTCCAAGAATCCAAGTTGCTTAGCCTCCTCTTACAGGCTTGCAGCTTTGTGAAGAAACTTCTCGAAAGTCTTGAAGGTAAATCTCTTAAGCAAGAAAGCTACTGCACTATGAATGCTCTTGAGTAAGATCATAATTGTATGTTGCTCCTGCAATTGGGGCTCATACTTCATGCAGAGATCCCTCCAAGACATAATATAGTCTATTAACTTCTCAGTCGATTTCTGTCACTGGACCACAAGATCACCGAAGGTGACATGGTGTTGAGCCCCAACAAACCTTTTAACGAACAATTTTCTTTATTGACCCATTTTACAAATATGTATACCAATCGAAGGAGACCTCTGAAAGGCTGATCACAAACTGTTGAAACAAAAGTGCTCCAGTACCCTCTGCATTGCAGCAACTCGCGTAACAGTTTGTCACATGTTGTCGGGAGCTCCCTGTCCTGTCAACGGTCTTGAAAGTTGGTTGTATGAATTCTTTGAGGTAAGGTACAACATTAAAATTCTCCAGGTAAGGTCTACTATTTGGAACCAATGCCCCTCCCTTCGATAGGGTCAGGGCTTCCTTTACCTGCTGTTTCACCTTCTGTTTTATATCCTTTTAAGGTACTATGCTCTGTGCTAATTTTTTCTTAGGTATTTCATCCTTACTCATGGAGGTGAACTCTTTATTCCCATCTTAAATGTGAACAACTTCCAGTTGATTTACTTCCAGGGAAGCAACCTTTGAAGACTAGGGTTGACTTTGAAGCGCAGCCACAACAGTCATCATCTCCTCCAGCTTCTTCTCTATCTGAACGATATGCTCATCTCATATTTGGATGGCTTTTTGTAACTCATTAGATGCATTCTCCTTGGCAGGTGGTGATCGCACAATGATGAAGAAGCTCGCGTCTCAACCACGAAAATCTCTGCATATTCCTCCTCCATGCAATTCACAAGTTGTAATCTTCATCATTGTCATCCTCATGTTATTACCTTGATAACTCTGTAATGATAACTCTGTAATGTCAATTCTGAGCTTCTCTAACGTATCTTTGATTGAATTACGTTTTATTGTCTTGAGATCAAATGGCGGTCTTTGACAGACATCTGCACTTATATTGGATTCTTGCACAATAACCGACATTTCGTACTTAAGATCCTTTTTGAAGCAACGATTTTCCACACTTTCTGATGGTATCAGATCGATGGCCCTGGGTCTCCACCTCTTCCCCTTTGGAACTGATGTCCGGAGACGCGATGTCTTGTTGATGGCATCAATATAGCGGAGGGAAGGATGTCCCCTAGTCTGTGAGTCAGATACAACGAAAGATGATCTCTTTATGTTACTTGTCATAGTGGGCTCTCCATGTGCAATGAAAGAAGAAAATCTCGATCCCAATCGTGACTTAACTGATTTTCACTTTGCGGTATTGACATCAGTGACATTGGCGGCAGTGACTACTCTGTCTCCCAGACGGAGCTTGGCAAAGACACGTATGGTGGCACTTTTTTGTTGTTATGGAGCGGTGTAGCAGACTTATCCTTCTTCAAGATTTCTACTTTCAACCTAGGCGATAACGCACAATGATAAGGCACAACCAATTCTTTTTATCAATTCAATGACAGAAAAGTTCTCCTTTCGAGCCAACCTCTTGAAAACTGAGCGAACTTGGGTGTGAGGAGTGAGTCTTCCCCTCTTTTCATCCCATCCATTTTGTAGAGATAGCGATGGTATTATGGTGGATTCCCTCCTCTTTGACAGCGACAAATGACCAAAGAAAAATATGTTGAGATTTTAATAGCTATTTTATACTGCTTTTAATGATATTGCACTTTAAAGAAAGGTATTTTTGATGTTTTTTTTTTTTTTTTGCAGGAATGATGAATTAGGGTCATTGGAGTAAAAAGATACAAAAAGGAGTGAATTTGGAGCGAAAAGGACCAAAATATGAAGATTTGAAC
>NW_018164454.1:102888-103423 GCF_001263595.1 Phalaenopsis equestris
CGCCAACGGCGAGTTTTCCCCGAGACTACAAGACAAAATCTTCAGAAGCCCGCCGACGGCACCCTCGAGGTCGCTGGCGGCAAGATCGATGGTTACGCCTACTCAAGTTTTGGATAAGGTCAAATTTTGAAGGGATGCTTAGGCAACTCTTGTGAAAGCTCATCCACAACTTTAAAAGAACATTTTAACCGAAAATTAAGAGGTCCTGGAGAGCCTGGAAGGTCCTGGATGCTAGAAAGACTCTAGAAGTTAGAGAGGTTCTATTAGTGTGTAACAATTGTGAGGATTTATTTGAGAAATTGTAAGAGTGGAGGGAAAGCGAGAGATTTCTTCCTCCTTGCTACTTCGAAGAGGAATTCTGTGTGCTATAAAGAAAGGAAGAGATTCAGAGGAACTTTGAGGAGTATTCGTGGGGAGATTTTAAAGATAAGTTATTTACTTGTTGTAGTTTGTATGACTTTAATTTTATTATGAATTACGAGTTTTGTTGTGTTTTCCTCATGAGTTCTGAGTAGTTTTCTTTGTCTTTCTCCTT
>NW_018164454.1:103748-104086 GCF_001263595.1 Phalaenopsis equestris
TCTCCAAAGTGAGAGCCGGTATCCTCCCAGCCTAGCCGCAGATTCAATAAACAAGCATAGGATTAGTCAATGTTCATCATGCCTAGACCAAAGGGTAAAAATAGGTATGCTCCTATTTGGCACAATATAAATTGAACTAATTCATTTTATCAATTCACTATAATTTCTTGACAAGGAGAAGGATGCTTCTTTTTTATTGAATATCACAATTAAACCTTACTTTACATCATTAGTTATTTATTAGTTATTAAAATTATCTATTTATTTTAATTGCCTATTAGTGACAGATAAATAAATTGAACGTCGTTGTTGTGATTAAAGTATTGTTTTTCTAAGGT
>NW_018164454.1:104209-106534 GCF_001263595.1 Phalaenopsis equestris
ATTTATACATCTTAATCAAATTAGACACATCTATAAAGTCGCGATCAAGACTTTGGACGTCGTTGCTTGAAATTAAATCTTCTAGTAGAGCCATCAAATTCTTGTATTTGTCAATTTACAAAAAGTCGGTCAACAGACAGAGGATGGAACCTACTCTCCCTAAGGTGAGGTGAGGTCTCCAATGGCTCTATCTCCTCTGGCAGTTATCTCTGCTACTTCCAACTTAGTAGCTTGTGCTCTCTGAGCCTTTAATTTTCTTCTCTTAAATTTCTTCCTCTGAGATCGCTTTAGCGGTACGAAACTAGAGTAGGACCCAATCTCAATCTTAGAGTGAGGTAGGGCAAGGAAATTCACTAAATCATCCTCATAGAGAATTTTTGATAGCTTATATGCCATTTTTTTTAATAATAACAGATTATCAAATCTGATGTGCTTGATGATATTATTAATTTATTTAATATTAATTTATCTAGATTCTTTTATAGTACCTCACCCATCCTCATCTCTAAAATTATTAACCCTAAATGTTGGAATCAAAATAGGCCTTTTAGTCTTCGCACTGTTTTTAGTAAATTTATCACTAAACACCTTGTCCTTATCATTATAATTGATAAACTCCTCCATAAGATTGTCTCCCCTAATCAAACTGGGTTTATTAAAGACATATCTTTATTTGACAATGTTCTAATTGCCCAAGAGTTTATTCATGATTTAGATTATAAAACTTATGGTCATGATGTGGTTATTAAAGTGAAAACTTCTAAAACTTATGATAACCTTGATTCAAAAGTCTTAATTAACATTCTACAAATTTTGGGTTTTAATGATAAAAGACTGGTTTATTCAACAATTATTTCAATAATGATTGGTTATCTGTGATTTTATGGCAAGAACTATGGCTTCTTTAAATTTTGTAAAGGTTTAAGACGAGGAGACCATATTTCTCTCGCCTTATTCATCATAACCACTGAATACTTCTAAAGGGGTCTTATTAAACTTTTCTCCGATAATAAAGTTTGTTACTATAAGACTAAATTTTCTTATGATATTAGTCATCTTAATTTTGTTCTTGATTATATTATTTTTATCATTGTTTCGTTGCTTCCATTAAACTCATCAGTAGTCCTTAAAAGTTTTTGAAGATCTTACCTCTTTGCCTATTAACTCCAATAAAAGTAATTTTATTACTGCCAAATCTATGTTTCCCAGGTCCATAAAAAAATATAAAGATGAAATAAATTTCAATGGCCAAAATTGCCTTTTTAAATATTTGGATGTTCTTATTTATAAAGGTTTTAAAAGAAAGCTTTTTATTTGATGATGTTATTACATCTATAAGGAATAAGCTTTCTTCTTGGGAACTTCATTTTATTTCTATGTGTATGAAACCTGCTCTTATTAAAAGTATTCTTGGCTCATTTTCATTTTATTTGCTTCAAACTTGTCACCCCTTATTGATGTTTGTTCTAGAATGACGAAATTAATAATTTTTTTGGGATTTTGTTAAATAATCTAAATATATTCATTATGCTTCTGGAAATAAACTGTGCATCTCTATTAAAGAGGGTGGTAATGGTTGTAAGTTATTCTCTGATATGGTCCTTTGATGGACTTACTGAAGTGGATGTAATCCTTGGATTTTTTACATGTATAATATATATGTTCAATAAACATCTTGTTACTTGCTCTTATAAATATGATAGCTCACCCATTCGGAAAAGGCTCTGTGAGGTCAAATGGAAAGTTGAAGCCCTCATTTCATGAGACCTTGGAATAAGAGGCAATGTTTTCCTTTGGCAAGATAAGTGGTTAGGAGATGGTTCAATTGACTTTTTTCTTAACTCCCATTCTACCTCTTTCTATAAAATTTATGAATTTAAGATTAATAATATTTGGAGCATTGTTAAACGTAGAAACATCCTTCCTGACTCTGTTATGAATAAAGTCATCAACATTCCAATGACTTTTGGTGCCTCTAATCAAATTCTCTTTAAAGTAATTTCCTCTAAGGCATCTTCCTTCAAGGATGTGTGGAATCATATTAGACAATGATGACTCTACTAATGCTTGCTCTACTCTTTATTAACAAATTTTTAACAATTACATTCTCTTAGACTGCAATTTATAGAAAAACAGGCTTTTATTTACTCTCTAACTGTTAAAATTGCTATCATATTAAGACTTTTAATCACTTATTTATGAATGGAGTTGTTTCCAATAAGCTATGAATTTAGATGGATGATTTGTTTTAAAATTTTTTTATTTAATCCCCATTTTACTGTTAGAGAAATTTTGAGAGCTTGGCTTTCCATTTTATCTTTTATT
>NW_018164454.1:106634-113690 GCF_001263595.1 Phalaenopsis equestris
TTCTTATTTGCTATTATGAGGCCAAGGAGCCAATCTCTTCTCAAACTTAGTTTAATTAGTATCCCATTCGCTACCACAGAGAAAAAATGGCTCAATAATTCAAGAATATTGAAAAAACCATAGACTACTACTACTTAAAAGCAACGAGTTCTTAGGTCGTGTTTGGGGTGACTAGTGCTGTCAGAAATCAGTTGTTGGATCAGAAATCAATATTTTTGGATAATATGTGGCCCTGCAGTTTTTTCTGCTGCAAAAGACAATTATGTTCTTATAGACATACATTAATTGAATGACTGCAATTTTCAAAATAATTAAAGCAAAATAAAAAAATTTATTTCAACCGTACGTAAAATATGTCAGGAGTTCAAAATTCTCCAATATATCATTGTAATCATCACTTTACACACAATATAATAATAATAATAATAACTACATTAACAATAATTAATACTATATTGACATTCACTTTCATGTCAGGTTGATCAAATCTTCGAGATAATTTTCTATCAATAATATCTCTCCAGACTTGGTCACTATCAGAAGTAAACTCATCTATATCATTAGT
Organism: Phalaenopsis equestris; assembly: GCF_001263595.1. Classification (NCBI taxonomy): domain Eukaryota; kingdom Viridiplantae; phylum Streptophyta; class Magnoliopsida; order Asparagales; family Orchidaceae; genus Phalaenopsis; species Phalaenopsis equestris. Next base: position 107,200 of record NW_018164454.1, read on the forward strand.
CCATCAAAAAAACATGTAATATTCATGTGTCTTATTTTTTAGATAACAAAAAAATTTATTGATGTGTATATAGAACATTGTGTTCCGCAATAGCAGTACATAACTCTTGGAGCATTTTATGACATTGAACTCATTTTCCCTAAGATTATAATACTTTACAATTTTAATTAATAAATTAGGTAACATATGTACTAGAATAATAAAAAAATATTATGGTTCATAATCAAAAGAAACATATATATAAGGAAAAATATGCATCTCTGAAGTTATAACCTTAAAAATTAAAATATTGAAACATCCTGCAAGTCATAGACATCAACCACTCCACAATACATCTCAAATAATAAATATCAACCAAAAAGAACTACAACATATTAATTAGATATACTCAATAAATTCGCTAAAACATCTATAATATTTTCTCTCACATGAATCATCTCCTGAACACCCTCCCCCTTGGGTGTGTTGAAGTCATTCACACCAAAATCTTCCTCAAGAAATGATTATCCTATTCAATGTTTGAATGCCTCTATAGGTATGTGTATTGATTCTTCATCTAAGTTCCTGAAATCAACATCATCCCGAGATGTTCTGTATAAAATTAAGCAGAGTTGTCATTGCTATAACTATCTATATATGTTTTTCTAATGAATGTATCAATATATCTCGAAGTATGACCCATTTTTTGTTCCATATGTTGAATGCTCTATTGATAACACTCTGTCATGATGGGTGTCTTTTGTTGAAGAATTCATTCATCCATCTGGTCACTTGGTTGTTGCGCTCAAAATCAGGAATGTTGTACCTCATATAAGGGAAGAACTTTAAGAAATCTCGTTGTATGAGATGTCGCGAATTGACAAAATAATATTTTTCTAAATAATAATATTATTCATACATCTCTTCAAATTTTAATATTTCATATACGGTCATGAATGTACTAAACAGATAGAGCATTTGAAAATTTATTTTCAAGTCGCCAAATAGCATATATATATATATATATATATATATGCTTTTACAGACATATCACCTTAATTCTTATGTTTTTATGTATCTCAACATCCAACTTTTTCCTTTAAGAGCATACCCCCTAATTCCTACTAATATTCATATCCTAACAATAAAAAAGATCAATACATTAACATTAACACTACTCAAAATATTCACATAACCTTAAATCCTAAACGACATAAATTGGCAATGAAAAAATATATGAATTGTGGAAGAGATAAAATAATGATGGTTACCTCGATTGAAAATGATTCACCGTAGTCAAAGCCCTTGTTGCAAGGTCATCCGAGGTGAAGAACACCATGAGCATTGTTAGGAGTGTCCTCGGAAAGGAAGAGTCGTCAAAGACCTAAGATCGCGAAAGTGTAAGAGAGTAAGGAGAGAAATCAAGAATGAGCATCTGACAAGATCAGTTTTAATTTAAGGAAATTAGAGTTAACATTTGTGGTTGACATTTCAACAACAATGTATTTATGGCAAAAATTGTGGCTAAAGTTTTAGTTGCATTGTTTTCTCATGGGATTGATAATTCAAACTCAAAAATCTTAATAATATTCGATCAACATATACACTTATGTGATTGATGTGTCCATCACTAGACAACAAATCAAGATTTTAGCACCAACAACAAATCAAGATTTTAGCACCATTATCTGGAATGATGTTAATTCTTTGATTTAGGTTAATATTAGTTAATTTTTTTAAGTTCAAATTTGTCGTTGTAGTGTTAATTGTGTTGTTACTTATTTTATCTTTAGTATCACATATCATTACATCATTTTTGTGTTCAAACTATGAAAATTGTGTTATTGCTTATCTAAAAAATATTTTTTTTTCATAGTAGTGATGTGGCGGTAATTTGCTAACTCAACAACGCTGCTTGATAACACCCCTATTCGACAAACCAAATGTCACAACACCCACCATCTCCTGTGTGGTTTACATTGCAATTGTGCTTATTATTGTCCCTTTTGTATTTTCTATTTTATAATTTATTATTTTGTTTGTTAGTACAGAGTTATTAATTACTTCTAAGTTGTATCTCTTGGACTGAAACTGTTCATTTGATATGATATCTTTTGAAGCTAAAAATGAAAGAACTGTAAAAAAACTAGAAAATAAAAAAATACTAAATTTTATCGAAGCCGGTTAGTCTCGTTTTTGTAATTCTTTTATATCTTCAATATTTTCTGGTACGACATCTCTAGAGTAAATTGTTTTCTTCGGGGGAGCATAGTAAATTGCGGCTTCATGAATACCAATTGAATACCAACTTCATGTATTGAAAATGACTGTAGGTCTCCTTTGATGCATTATTCTTGACCTCCTTCATAATATTTTATATATTGATGTAGAGACGACGGAACCATCCTGTACTCATAGATCCAAGGTCGATCCAGTATGGCACTAAATGAAGTCTTTAAGTCATGATGTTCAATTTCACAGTTGTTCTTGCTAGATCGCCGATCCTCATTGGCTATGTTATTGATCTGAGAGCTCTTTCTCTTTTCTGTTTGAAGCCCTTTAGCAACATCTTGTCTACTAAAAGCTTGCTTGCATTCATTTCTAAATATAGTAATGTTCTAAGATTCATCATGTTGATTGATGCTCCCGGATCAACCAACACCCTGAAGATTGTGAATTTACTGATGGTGAGTGAGATACATAGAGGTTGGTTATGATTAGTTGTGCAAAGCAGCAAGTCATTCTCTGTGAAAGTGACACTGAACTGCTCCTTTAATGAACAAACCTCGTCTAAGGAGCTGCTGACCAATTGAGTTAAGCAAATCTTTGAATCAAATAAGGCCCTGATCAAAGCTTCTCTCATCTCCTTTCGCAGAATCAGAGCATCGTAGATATTTAGTTTGCCTGGAAACTTCCGAAGATGGGCTAGTACAATGTATTTCACTCTGTCACTTATTCTTCTAGTATCTTCCAGTGCTACTATTTCTTCCACCGGTAGCGTCAGCTCCTCTTGAACAATTATCTGTTTCTATTTATTTTTTGAAGCCATTCTAAGAGAAAAAACTTTCCCACTCCTGTGGTTCACTTCTATTATTTCCTGCCTCTTAAATCAAACTCGGAGTTTTGTCTGTTGGAATGATGGTTGGCTCTTCTAGAGATGTCTCTAAGTCTGATAATTCTAGATCGATCGCAATTGGTGTTCCTTGAAACTTGAGGGCAGGTGCTTCACCATCTTATATATTGTAGTCTATGTCGTGAACATTTTCCTTAGTCATATCAATGAGTTCGTTAGGGTTTTGTATGATTTCAAGATCAGCATGGGAATTAAAATTTGAATCAGATTGGTTGTTAGTTACGTAAATACCAGAGACAGTAAAAATGTAGCCAAAATCAACTCTATTTGCATTATAAGTTCCCTGAGAACATAAATATAATCATACAGAGTCAACGGTTTGAGGGATCTCTCCCCCAAATTCAAAGCAATCAATCAAGAAGATGTAGCCCATACTTTACCCATCGTGCCACCAATCTCTGTCTCCTCGATGACCTCCTTCTTTTTCTGCTTCTACAGCTATGACTTCTCCAGTGTGATCGACAAAACTGGCTTGGTGGGCTATAGATTGTGGGTGGAGGCTTGCACTGAGACTGCTTGAATTTGATCCTATATCTTCTTGGAGGATCTGGTCCAAATTGTGCTTCATCCATCGTCATCACATAGGGATCGATCGAGGTGAAACAACATTAACAGAACCTCTTTAAGATTCTTTCGAATATTCTTTCAAAATGCTTATACTCCCACTTTTGAAGTTCCTCTCGAGCTAGTCCTTGAAGGTGATGCAATCCTCTATGGTGTGCCTCGCTAAATTGTGATAAGGACAAAATTGGGTTGATCTTTCTTGTTGACTTCCTCGGGCTTTTTCGACTCGGGCATCGTGAATTCGGGCTTCTTGACCAAATTATGAATAATCTTTGTCATTGCCTCCCTCTTGAAGAAATAAACTATGCTTAACCTTTGTTTTAAGGTTGAAACTTGACTCCCATCCATGTGGTAAGGTCCGAACTGGAATGGTTGCTGACTATACTGTTGGCGATCATACTGCTTACTGTGTTGTAGATCATGTTTTTAGACGTGTTGTGGTGGATGCTGGTAAGTCTGTCGAGACGTCTCAGTTTAGATCTACATTTGCTGATCTCTTTTCAAATGACTTTGTTGGCTTAATCTTATTAGCTTTCTCCAAGAATGCAAGTTGCTTAGCCTCCTCTTACAGGCTCGCAGCTTTGTTAAGCAGCTTCTCGAAAGTCTTGAAGGTAAATCTCTTAAGCAAGAAAGATACGACACTATGAATGCTTTTGAGTAAGATCATAATTGTCGTTGCTTCTGCAATTGGGGCTCACACTTCATGTAGAGATCCCTCCAAGAAATAATATAATCTATTAACTCCTCAGTCGATTTCTGTCACTGGACCACAAGATCACCGATGGTGACATGGTGTTGAGCCCCAGCAAACCTTTTAACGAAAAATTTTCCTTATTGACCCATTTGACAAATTTGTATACCAATTGAAGGAGACCTCTGAAAGGCTGATCACAAACTATTGAAACAAAAGTGCTCCACTACCCTCTGCATTGCAGCAACTCACGTAAAAGTTTGTCACATGTTGTCGGGAGCTCCCTGTCCCGTCAACGGTCTTGAAAGTTGGTTGTATGAATTCTTTGGGGTAAGGTACAACATTAAAATCCTTCAGGTAAGGTCTACTCTTTGGAACCAATGCCCCTCCCTTCGACAGGGTCAGGCCTTCCTTTACCTGTTGTTTCTCCTTTTGTTTTATATCATTTTATGGTACTATGCTCTGTGCTAATTTTTTCTTAGGTATTTCATCCTTACTCATGGAGGTGAACTCTTTATTCCCATCTTAAATGTGAACAACTTCCAGTTGATTTACTTCCAGGGAAGCAACCTTTGAAGACTAGGGTTGACTTTGAAGCGCAGCCACAACAGTCATCATCTCCTCCAGCTTCTTCTCTATCTGAACGATATGCTCATCTCATATTTGGATGGCTTTTTGTAACTCATTAGATGCATTCTCCTTGGCAGGTGGTGATCGCACAATGATGAAGAAGCTCGCGTCTCAACCACGAAAATCTCTGCATATTCCTCCTCCATGCAATTCACAAGTTGTAATCTTCATCATTGTCATCCTCATGTTATTACCTTGGTAACTCTGTAATGTCAATTATGAGCTTCTCTAACGTATCTTCGATTGAATTACCTTTTATTGTCTTCAGATCAAATGGCGGTCTTTGACGGACATCTGCACTTATATCAGATTCTTGCACAACAACCGACATTTTGTACTCAAGATCATTTTCGAAGCAACGGTTTTCCACACTTTCTGATGGTATCAGATCGACGGCCCTGGGTCTCTACCTCTTCCCCTCTGGAACTGATGTCCGGAGACGGGATGTCTTGTTGATGGCATCAATATAGCGGAGAGAAGGATGTCCCCTAGTCTGCGAGTCAGATACAACAACAGACGATCTCTTTATGTTACTTGTCATAATGGGCTCTCCATGTGCAATGACAGACGATAATTGATCCTAATAGTGACTTAACTGATTTTCACTTTATGGCATTGACATCAGTGACATTGGCGGCAGTGACTACTCTGTCTCCCAGACGTAGCTTGGCGAAGACACGTATGGTTGCACTTTTTTGTTGCTATGGAGCGGTGTAGCAGACTTATCCTTCTTTAAGATTTCTACTTTCAACCTAGACGATAAGGCACAAAGATAAGGTACAACCAATTCTTTCTATCAATTCAATGACAGAAAAGTTCTCCTTTCGAGCCAACCTCTTGAAAACTGAGCGAACTTAGGTGTGAGGAGGTGTGAGTCTTCCCCGCTTTTCTCCCCATCCATTTTGTAGAGATAGCGATGGTATTATGGTGGATTCTCTCCTCTCCGACAGCGACAAATGACCAAAGAAAAATATGTTGAGATTTTAATAGCTATTTTATACTGCTTTTAATGATATTGCACTTTAAAGAAAGGTATTTTTGATGTTTTTTTTTTTTTTTTGCAGGAATGATGAATTAGGGTCATTGGAGTAAAAAGATACAAAAAGGAGTGAATTTGGAGCGAAAAGGACCAAAATATGAAGATTTTAACTAGGTCGCCGACGGCGAGAATTTCTGGAGACTCCAGATTTAATAATTTAGAAGGCCCGCCTACGGCGAGATCGGCAGTTACTTTTCAAGGTGCATTGAATTTGTACGATTTTTGAAGGGATGCTTAGGCAACTCTTGAGAAATCTCATCCAAAACTTTAAAAGAAGATTTTGGCCAAAAATGGAGCAGGTCTTGGAGGTTAAAGAGGTTCCAGTAGTGTGTAGAGAGTTTACTTTAGAGTCTAATTGTGAGGAATTCTTTGAGAGATTGTAAGAGTGGAGGGAAAGTGAGAGATTTCTTCATCTTTGCTGCTTCGAAGAGGAATTCTGTGTGTTGTAAAGAAAG
>NW_018164454.1:114889-116918 GCF_001263595.1 Phalaenopsis equestris
AGGGCAAGGAAATTCACTAAATCATCCTCATAGAGAATTTCTGATAGCTTATATGCCATTTTTTTTAATATTAGCAGATTATCAAATCTGATGTGCTTGATGATATTATTAATTTATTTAATATTGATTTATCTAGATTCTTTTACAGTACCTCACCCATCCTCATCTCTAAAATAATTAACCCTAAATGTTGGAATCAAAATAGGCCTTTTAGTCTTCGCACTGTTTTTAGTAAATTTATCACTAAACACCTTGTCCTTATCATTATAATTGATAAACTCCTCCATAAGATTGTCTCCCCTAATCAAACTGGGTTTATTAAAGACATATCTTTATTTGACAATGTTCTAATTGCCCAAGAGTTTATTCATGATTTAGATTATAAAACTTATGGTCATGATGTGGTTATTAAAGTGAAAACTTCTAAAACTTATGATAACCTTGATTCAAAAGTCTTAATTAACATTCTACAAATTTTGGGTTTTAATGATAAAAGACTGGTTTATTCAACAACTATTTCAATAATGATTGGTTATCTACAAATCTATGGCAAGAACTATGGCTTCTTTAAATTTTGTAAAGGTTTAAGACGAGGAGACCATATTTCTCTCGCCTTATTCATCATAACCACTGAATACTTCTAAAGGGGTCTTATTAAACTTTTCTCCGATAATAAAGTTTGTTACTATAAGACTAAATTTTCTTATGATATTAGTCATCTTAATTTTGTTCTTGATTATATTATTTTTATCATTGTTTCGTTACTTCCATTAAACTCATCAGTAGTCCTTAAAAGTTTTTGAAGATCTTACCTCTTTGCCTATTAACTCCAATAAAAGTAATTTTATTACTGCCAAATCTATGTTTCCCAGGTCCATAAAAAAATATAAAGATGAAATAAATTTCAATGGCCAAAATTGCCTTTTTAAATATTTGGATGTTCTTATTTATAAAGGTTTTAAAAGAAAGCTTTTTATTTGATGATGTTATTACATCTATAAGGAATAAGCTTTCTACTTGGGAACTTCATTTTATTTCTATGTGTATGAAACCTGCTCTTATTAAAAGTATTCTTGGCTCATTTTCATTTTATTTGCTTCAAACTTGTCACCCCTTATTGATGTTTGTTCTAGAATGACGAAATTAATAATTTTTTTGGGATTTTGTTAAATAATCTAAATATATTCATTATGCTTCTGGAAATAAACTGTGCATCTCTATTAAAGAGGGTGGTAATGGTTGTAAGTTATTCTCTGATATGGTCCTTTGATGGACTTACTGAAGTGGATGTAATCCTTGGATTTTTTACATGTATAATATATATGTTCAATAAACATCTTGTTACTTGCTCTTATAAATATGATAGCTCACCCATTCGGAAAAGGCTCTGTGAGGTCAAATGGAAAGTTGAAGCCCTCATTTCATGAGACCTTGGAATAAGAGGCAATGTTTTCCTTTGGCAAGATAAGTGGTTAGGAGATGGTTCAATTGACTCTTTTCTTAATTCCCATTCTACCTCTTTCTATAAAATTTATGAATTTAAGATTAATAATATTTGGAGCATTGTTAAACGTAGAAACATCCTTCCTGACTCTGTTATGAATAAAGTCATCAACATTCCAATGTCTTTTGGTGCCTCTGATCAAATTCTCTTTAAAGGAATTTCCTCTAAGGCATCATCCTTCAAGGATATTTGGAATCATATTAGACAATGATGACTCTACTAACGCTTGCTCTACCCTTTATTAACAAATTTTTAACAATTACATTCTCTTAGACTGCAATTTATAGAAAAACAGGCTTTTATTTACTCTCTAAATGTTAAAGTTGTTATCATATTAAGACTTTTAATCACTTATTTATGAATGGAATTGTTTCCAATAAGCTATGAATTTAGATGAATGATTTGTTTTAAAAACTTTTTATTTAATCCCCATTTTACTGTTAGAGAACTTTTGAGAGCTTGGCTTTCCATTTTATCTTTTATTCATAAAGAGCATATTATTATTATTATTATTATTATTATTAT
>NW_018164454.1:117470-138210 GCF_001263595.1 Phalaenopsis equestris
GAATGTTGGCCATTAAAAGAGAAGCATAATAATAAGTTAAGTGTTGTTGAGATGAGAATGATTAGGTGGATGAGTGGCTTTACACTTAGAGACAAAATGCGCAATTAATATATTCGTGATAGGGTTGGTGTAGCTCCTGTGAAGGACAAAATTAGAGAAAGTCGTCTTAGATGGTTTGGCACATTAAACGTCGACCATATGATGATCCAATTAGGAGAGTAGATGTTTTAGATTCGACTTGTGTTAAGAAAGGCAGAGGTAGACCTAGGAAGAGTTGGGCTTATTGTATTAAAAATGATCTTAATTTACTAGAACTAAATGAAAATATGACACTAAATAAGACGCAATGGAGAAAAAGGATTCATGTAGTCGACCCCACGTAGTGGGATTAAAGCTTTGTTGTTGTTGTTTTTGTTGTATTATTATTATTTTGTGCTTGAACTTGATGTACATTTGACAAGAAATGAATGATGAGAAACATGAAGGTAATAAAATGAATAATTTATATATTATTTAACGCATTGAAGAGAGAATTTTATTTTTACATAAAGCTAATTTGATTGGTTATAAAAATTTTAAAAGTTGTAAAGATGTGACAAGATACTTTGTTATTGAAATAGAGACTCAACCTTACAAACCTATTATTACTATTGCATATCGGATTAAACTTGAGAGAGGTTGAGTGAAAATTGACAATGATGACTCTATCTCCTAAGGTTGCTTTGGATTTGGGGGTTTAATTAAAAATCACTTTCGTAAACTAACTATGGCCTTTGCTGGTCCTTTTGATCCCTACAATATTTTTCTTTTTTGAACTTTATGTTCTTAAATACAATCTTTATGTGGTTGATGCTTTAGGTTTTGATAAATTGATGACTAAACTAAATGATGTTTTTGTTATCCATTAGGTTAAACTCTTTTAAAGGCTCTACTATATGTAATACTACATCATTCTTCCTTCCTTTGAATGTATACTTAACCACATCTTTAGGGAAGGTAATGCATGTGTTGATTGGTTAGCTAAACTCAGTACTAAACTAGATATAATTGAATAATTTTTTTCCTAGTAATTGTTCTTTTGAATTAAATGATATGATCTTGCTTGATAAAATTGGTCTCCCTTATCTTAGAATTTCCAAATGATTTTCTATTTTTTTAATTATGGTTATTTCTGTATGATTAGGTTTGCTACTGGTTTTGTGGTGAAGAGGGGTAATTATGATTGTTATGATGATAAACCTCTTCTATTTTCCCTTATAAAGTCTATTAAGGATTGATGAAACTAGTGCAGAAATAACTTTATATGCCCTCTTGTTCTAGTGCTTTTGAAGTTGTCATTTCTTTTTTGAAATGTTGTTAGTTCTAGTATCTTATTATGAGTATGGGGGTCGTTATTGGTGGTTTTATATGAATTTTTTTTTTACCTTTGAATGTTTCTCAAACTTCTCATTTTAAAAAAATTTTTTTTGTAGTTCTTTCTCTTTTTTGAGGTTCTAATTTACCCTCTCTTTTGAGCTGATGGTATTTCATTCCATGTTATATGTTATTCCATTTTATCATTTTTTCGAACCTGAATTACATTGGATATACTACTAGAAACCTGTTCTCATACTATTAATATTATTCTATTTGTCATTAATAGTAACTTGAATTCTCATTCTAGTAATAAGCTTATTTTATAGAGTAATAGCTTAGTTTTGAATTTTATTTATATATTTTTTCTTTTTACAGCCATAATTAGGGGTGTAAACTAGCCGAGCTCAAGCGAGCACATGCTCGGCTTGTGTCCAGCTCATTAAAAAATATAACTCTGTGTTCGACTCGTTTATATATCGAGCTCAAAAAATTTGTTTCTATTCAGCTCGTTTGCATATTGAGCCGAACACGAATTGTTCACGAACAAGAAGTCATTTTGACTATCATAATCACACAGCCACGAGATGTTAAGGATTGGGGTGAGATTTAAATTTTATTATTTATATTAAATATTCATTTAAATAGAATTATAATATATCTTTATTAAAAAATTTTAATTAATAATTTTAATGGATTATAATCTTGGTAGTGTTGTATGTGAACATGAGTTGTACTCATTCATTAATTCATTATATATATATATATATATATTATTTCGAGCTAAAATGTGTTGAACACGAGCGAACAAATCTTTTGTTCATGTTCAGCTCATATATATATCATTTACAAAAAAAAATTATTTGTATTCGGCTCATTTGCTTGAAGAACAAATTGAACATGAGATGTACGCGAACAACAAGCTATTTTGACAACCCTAACTATAATATCCTGTTGTGTGTTCTCTTTAACTCAAAGTGGGTTGCTTGGTTCAACATTTTGGAAAGCATTACTTTTTTTTATAATTTGCAATGGAAAAACAATAATATAAACATTCAATACTAGTCTTCATGCTTAATTGTCCATACCCTTGGAAACATTGTTGTTGTCTTTTTCTGCTTCTTATCTTAGCTATGCGATGGGTGTCCCGCATTTTAGTTCACTAACAAATTCCTTTCTTGGCTCCTGTCGTCTTGCTTGTTACTTATTATTAACTGCTATCTTCCTTGTTATATCCATAATATGTTGAAACTTGTGATTTTATCTATTAGCACACTTCATCTTAACTATGACTTCCAACATTTGTCTTTTATCTCCTATTACCTGGCTTTAGTTTTTTATGTCTTTTCTGCCCCTTTTTCTTCTTATGTTGTCAGTTTGGTACTGAACTTGATTTTTTACTTTTGTTCTTTTCTTCTCCTTTCGATATGAAGATTATTCTTGACTTGTTGAGACACTTTACCTTTGATTTCTTTACGGTTTTTTCAATCCATTTATTTTTCGTGTTTGATAAACAAAAATAACAAAGCCTCAACATTCCACTGAATGCCAAAAAAAAAAAGGGCGAAGATTTGATCCTAAAATACCGTCCAATCGATCAAATTGAAAACATCATGACTAATTGTAAACAATCAGCTTGCAAAGAGCACTATAAACTTTAAAAAAAAATTATATTTGTTGGATTCAGCTGTACATCAATGATGACTCTAACCAAAATTTTAAATATACACGGAAAAACCCAGCTACCCAGAAAATTTCACCAGAGATGGCCCTCATCGCTCCAGATTTGCATCCATTTTAAATACACTGTACATAAATCTGAAGAATTTCTCACCTGAAATCCAAGAATTCCTCGCGAGCACGTTTAATTATGCGTACTCAAGACTTCAGGGCCAGCTCCTCTCTCTGTCACTTTAGAAATCCTCTGAAATACTCATATCAGGTTTTCAATACTGTTCTATCGTGTTGCCAGATTGTAGTAATCCCATGGCTTCGGGAGCAATGGCTGCATCAATCCCATGAGCGTACTCGAATGTGGATGGCGGAAAATGTTCGATGGAGTTCAATGTGACTGATCCCGAGACAGAAGAAGGTGAAGGTTCGAGGTTTCCGTTGGCTCTTTTCTTTGGTCTCTTTGGTTTGGATGGCTTCTCATCCAGAACCATTGGGCTAGCTTCATCTGCCTCCATAGGTGATTCTGCAGGAGTGGAAGACTCCTGAGAAATCCATGATCTTGCAGAGTTTTGTTTGTCAGAACCTGATTTCCTCTGTTGTACATAAAAGGGGTTTAGAAAACAGAGAAATCAACCAAAGAGAACGAAACCGAGGAAGGAAAATACCTTTTTGTTGCTGGATTTTTTACTTTGCTTCTCAGCAGGTTCATCATCTGCACCTCGCAATTCAGCATTTTCAAGATCTTCCAATGATACCAATCCATCAGCATCGACTAGGATTTCCTTGTTTCCTCGTTTCTTTTTCTGTCGATCCTTAACCTGGTAAAATATAAATAAGAAACAGAAAAGTTTCCACTTGAATTCAACAGTTCTGATTGCAAACTCATCATGATTCAATTATAATGCTAAAGGGCAATTTGCAGAAGAGAATCAAACTGAAAGAGAGTAAGATACATCAATTATATTAAGGATCACAGTTAGTATTTTAATATAGCTATAGCTTTTTAATTGTTTCAAATTTTTTTATGATGAAGAAATAGCTTCGTACAACCAGATCTTCTAGTATAAAAATTACAAGAAAACTGCTATTCGACATCTCTAAGTAGTAAAAAGTCTAGATACCCAATTCCGCTACTTTTTCCGACACCACAGTGCACTGAGATGCAATTGATATTCCCCCGAGGCAAATCCTACAGCTAATACTGTCAAAGGCTATTTTCCCTTTTATTTTTATTTTTTTTTTTTTTTGGGGGGGGGGGGGTGCTCTCGGCTATGTTACCAACCAATATGATGTATGCTAGAGCATCAAAAACTATTTTCTTGAATGATAAATTAGAGCATGGCTAGCAAACTAAAATGCATGTTTTTCAAATTTGACCATCCTTAAGATTAGGGTTGTAGCCGAGCCAAGCCGACTTGAACAACTCGGGCTTGGCTTAATTAGTGGCTCACGAGCTAAAGCTCAATGAGCTGACAAGTCATGCTCGAGCTAGCCCCTGCTCATCTCATTAAGACCGGGCTCGTTTAAAATTATATTCAAAATATATTAAAATTCAACACTTTATTATTACAATTTTAAAAATGTTCCAAAAATGATCCTTCTATCTTTTATATCAACTAATTTCTTATTATTAATCTTATAATTGCTCATTCTATTTGTCAGTTTATCTTGAATTATTATTATTTTCACTTTCATAATAAACAAACTGCATTCTCAAACATGTAGAATTAAGAGCTCGAGCTCAAATTCAATTAAATCACCAAGCCTGAAATGACATAATTATTCCAAACCTGTAGTGGTATTTCTCTGAGTTTCTGCTCCAACTGGGAATCATCTAGCAACAAAGAAACAACATCTTCAGTCCTCAATAGATCACCTTGAACATGACCGCCCGTCATGACCAACTGCTGTACTGTATTTTTCTGGCTTGCTCTTTGCAAAATTTTTTCTTCAACGGTCTCTTTGCAAATCAACCGGTACACAGTCACCTTAAAGAAAGAGAAAGATATGAATAATGCAAAAGAAAGAGAAGCACAGCAGCTAATGTCAAATAAGCACGTATAATTTCGATTTACTTCATACTTGATGATTATTAGGGTAGAAAACCGCTGCTCAAAGGACCCCTAGTTACACTGATGTATCTAATATGTTTTTCTTTTCTTCTTTTTTTTTTTTTGGAAATTTACATTCGTAGCACACAATTTTTATGAATTTGTACAACCCACAACTAAACTTTCATATTTACAAACATAACACTTCAGTGTTTTAAACCTATACATGAAAAATGTATTTCACTTTGATAATAGTGCTATTTTTTGTGATATTAAAAATTTGAGTATTATGTGTGTAAATATGAAAGTTTATATATGTAATACACGAGAATTGTACGCTTTATATATTTCATGTATAAAGTCTATAAAAAATGAAACATAGCACAATATAGCAGTTGAGCAAGTTCAATCTAGTGATTGCATACCTCCTTAGTTTGACCTAAACGATGAGCCCTATCCATCGCTTGTAGATCTAGAGTCGGGTTCCAATCACTTTCATAAAAAATGACAGTATCAGCTGCGGTTAAATTTATTCCCAGCCCACCAGCTCTTGTACTCAGCAAGAAGACAAAAATGTCATTCCTGCAATACGCAATAAAATTATAAAATTGCAAGTTGGAGGAATACATTAACAAATAATTAATAATTAAAATTAGGGACAAAACCAAACAACGCATTGTTGAAAGAACATTAAAGATCTGCAGGACAGGCAAGGCTATTGATACCTGCGTTGGAAGTCTCTGACCATGTCACGACGGTCCATAATAGTGGATGATCCATCGAGTCTAAAATACTTATATTTTCTGTAATTCATATAATCCTACAGAACAATCAAAAAGCCCTTAGACCATGCGATAAAATTAAGGGGCATTAATATACATACCACCCAAATCTTTCATTCCATATATAAAAAACAACAAATTTAACTTTTGAAAAAAGTGAAATAAAGCTTTTCATGCAAAGGTAGGATCGCATGTATGTAAAAATTGAAGTTTAGGAATTAGATATGTAAATGCATAAAAATTGAGTGGTAAGTATGTAAATCTTCCTAAAATTAAATAAGCAGAGAAAAGATGAATGTCAAAAGATGATGTATATCAAAACTAGAATTTAGAAGCACGGGAGTCATTGGAGCAATGAGGTGAAACATCATGGAGATAAATATATACATAAGCTAGAATATAGAACCTAAAAAGACATTAGTGATGATCAATTTCAAAGTTGAAGCAAACTAAAATGCTTTTTCAAATTTGAAGCAAATAAGTGTTGCAAAAAGTGTACAAATGTTGCCACAAGCACAAAAGAATAGCAATACCTCAAGAATATTCAACATTCTTGTCATTTGAGCAAATAGAAGCACACGATGATTTTCAGCACGAAGGCGTTTCAGTAAAACGTCCAATGTTTGAAGTTTACCAGAATCCTGCAATAATAATTATAAAAAAAATTCAAGTGAATTAAGCAAAAAATTTCCACATTCTCTGCACATAGAAGCATAATATTATGTTCATGCAGCACGATCCATTTCTTTTATGGGTTCTTCAAAAGAGCTCGGTTTTTGTAGGAACTGGTTTTAGCTCTTTTTCCTATGGTATATAAAACATTAATTATTTATCATACTAAAAAATGCTCCTTTTAGGGGTTTATATGGGATCATGTTATGCAAGCTTAGCCTAAAAGCAATTTAGCCTTTTATTAACCCAAGGATAATTGAATCTTTTATTATTTATTATTGTTTAGTATAAACAAATCCTAATAGGTTTAGGGTTGGGGATGGATGAGGTTGGGGTTGCCTCAAGATTAGGATTTGGGAGAAAGTTCCTACCTCTCGGATAGTAGGATTTAAAAGAGATCGCTTAACCTTTATGTATTCGTGTTGAGTTGTTTGGTGTTCCAAAAACAAAATTACCCTTGGCCTTAATTTCTAAGTGAAATTTTTCCAATAATCATATCAATTAGTATCAGAGTAAGATTTCTGGAAAACAACAAAAAGGAGAAGCAACCGAAAACATCTTGATGCATTAAAGAATGTGAGATCGTCATACAATCGCAATTAAAGCTTGCGGAGAAGGAAATAACGAGATCACCGCTTTTCTTAGCGGAGAAGGCAACATCGAGATTGCGGTACGTGATTTGGTACAGAAAACAAAACTGGGATGGAGGCTTAAAAAACACGAAACTCATTCCTTCTTCGCGGAGAAGGCAATGACGGGATCGCGATACGTGATTTTGCGGAGAAAGGAATGACGGGATCACGGCTCATAGAGACCCGTCACTCCCATCTTTCGCATCCTCTGGCTTCCAAATATTGCGATCAAAGCTAGCTGGAAAAGTGTCAACGAGATTGCACCCATATTACACCCCCTCCTGCTCCATTTTGAAGATCGCGGCATATAGAGACTTGAAACTCGCGTGCTTGTTGGGAAGGCGATGACAAATCTTTCATCCCTTGTGAAGAACGACAAGTTAAGCTTGTTGGAAAGCATTGAGATTCAAGCAAATTTTTCTGAGCTAGGTGAGAAAATCATTGCTTCCTAATCGTAAAAAAGTCGCAATTCGAGCCAACTGACTGCAATCCAATCAAGAAAAATAGTCCCAATTCAAACCAACTGCGAGATCACGACATACAAGCGTCGAAAACGACATGAAGTAATGACGAAAAAAATAGATGATTTGGAGAAATTGAAGGAGCATGTGAGCCAAATCATATATAAAATGGAGAAATAGTTCTCATCATTAAAAGGGCGATTTACGTTCATAGAGGTGTGATTTTCGTCCATGGAGAGCAGATTTATGACCCTAGAAGAAATTATGAAGAGGTTGATCGAGTTTCACGCAAACCTAAAGCCACTTGCAATAGAATTGAGTGGCGACGACATGAGCAAACTCGAGCGGCAGTACTTGAAAGAAATTATGTAGCATCCAAGCAATTGGAAAAGTGTCGGCAGGCGGAATTGGACGTGCGATTTAGGACTGGAGAAGATCAATTCGAAGGATTTCGGGCAGGAACAAGGAACCACGGTGGGTGGTACACTAGTGGAGTGTTGCATTCAACTAGGAAAATGCCTTTTGTTGTAACAGTCTTTTAGGCGGAAGGCAAGCGAGGAGTTATGGGGGCATGAGGGTTGAATATGAGGCGAGTCGGACTTATGGAAAGAGGAAATTCAATATGGGATGCAAAACGGAACCCAACCCCTGCTTAGTGTGCGAAATGAACTTCAGTTGAGAGAATTGGGAAGTAGACTCGCGCATAAGGAAGTTGAAGATGTCAATCTTTGAAGAAGATGCCGCACACTGGTGGGTGTATCGGGTGGGGCTATATTTCACGGTGTTAGGTCTAAATGGGGAGGAGAAGCTCGTGGCAAGAGGGTTATATTTGGTAAAGAAAACCCTAACATGGTTTCAATGGAGGGAGGTTAAATACCTTATATCCTCGTTGAAAGAATTTAAGGATTACTTGTTCGAACATTTTCGAGTCATTTAGGTAGGAGACTTACACAAGCAGTTCTTTGCATTGACTCGAGAAGGGATTGCCATGAAGTATTGGGAGAGATTCGAGCTCTTACCGGGATGGTTGAAGGGGATTTCTAAAGTAGTATTGGAGAAAAATTTCATGAATGAGATAAAGCCCGACATATGTGCAGCACTCCAACTGATGAGACCAGAGAGATTGGGGGAGACGAAGAAGCTAACCCAAATGGTGGAGGACAAGAGCCACATGGAAAAGGGCAACAAAAGCACCATCATGGGAGAATTACACAAGCCTACAAGAGTAACTCTAAAACCACGAGACCAAAAACCAATATGATGTCATTTCAGGGGGAGGTGTCGTAGGAAAAAGAATATTGGGGTCCGTCCAGGTGTCAACTTCAAGCACCATACAGAAACAAATTCAAGAGAAGCATGCAAAGCGGTTATGCTTCTTGTGTGATGACAAATTTACCCCAAGGCACCGCTGCGAGGATCAGATATTAAAGGTTCTCACAGTGTGCGATGAGGGAGCATGAGAGCTTGATCCGACAACAATTTCCTTTTATCCAACTTGAGTACAAGGTACTTTTTGGGGAGGGGACTATTGTTACACCAATTTAGCCTAGGGGTAATTTAGTCTTTTATTAACCTAAGGGCAATTGAATCTTTTATTATTTATTATTGCTTTGTACAAATATACCGAAATAGGTTTAAGGTCGGGGATAGATGAAATTGTGGTTGTAAGTTTTAGGCTTAGGGTTTGGAAGATACTTCCTCTCTCTGGAGTAGTCAGATTTAGGAGAAATCGTCTGCCTCTTGAATTGTAGGTGCTTATCTTTTATATATTCGCGTTGAGTTATTTGGTGTTACAAAAATAAAATTATTATTGACCCTAATTTTTATGCGGAAATCAGCCAAGAATCACATCATACACCTTTTTTTTGTTTTCCATTTTATGTTTTTTTTATTTTTTTTATTTTTTTATTTCAAACAAAACATGTTAACTGTGACTGATTAAGATATGATTATTTTTTTAAAATGTTAAGAAGGCGTTTCGAGTGTTTTCAAAAACATGTTTAATTATTTTTAGAAACAAAAAATAAAAATATAATGAACCACATTAAACAACATGCTTGTGAAAACAAAGGAAAAATAAAAAGCAAAATTAATTCCAAACAAGCCCTTGGTAACTTGATATTTAAAATAATTCAACTTTTTAAATGCTACTTGATACTTTAGGAGTATTTCCATTACCGTAAGCATTTTAGCAGGGTCGAAGCTTTGGATGGGTGGACTAGAACCAAAGATCTTGTGTGATAGCTCAAGAACAGGCTTGAAACAAACTTCTTTCGTATTAATCTCTTCTATCAAGTGATGGGGATTAACGGGTCTTCTAGGCCCGTTAAACTCAGACGTACGAGCAAACCCAAGAAACAGCCTCTTTGCCCAAGGGTGGTGCAACTCCTCAACCGTTCGAAATGCAAAGTTTCTGTCAGAGCAATAAGCATTTATCTGTGAAGAGAACAAATAAAACGACAATAAGATATACAAAAAAAAGGTGAAAATACATTTCTATAATTTTTAATATGTTACACTCTTCAGGAAAAAGAATAGTTTTCGTTCATTTCAAAGCATACCAAAGGAGCCCGTGCTCGAGGTATAAATGCATAGGACGAACGCAAGAGCCTGATGTTCGATATTAGCCTTTCATGATGAGAAACAACTAGAGGTTCAAATGGAGCTTCTCCGGGACCTGTCGCGAATCTTCTCTCGAGCAATCTAGCCTCAGATTTAGTTGGCGATAACAGCAACCGTGTAACAGCTCTTACTTTTCCTTTCTCCAATTTATTATATTCGAGGTCATTGCCCTCCAAATCCATAAAAATGTCCAATATTTCATCAACAAACGTTGTATCCCATCTTACTATGGAAAAAAATAACCTCTCTAGTAAAGAACACCTTGCGAGAAACGAGACAACGGACGGAGATAGATTTATTAAACGAGTAAAACCGAAGGTTCCAGAAGTTGTGTAAGGCCTTTCTGTACAATTTGAAAATATTGATTGATGAATATTTTTGGCTGAAAATATATTAAAATGCCTCTCCAAAGATTCCCGAGGTGGAAGACCAGAAACTGGATACGGAGTTCCAGCACATCTAGCAATTTCTTGAAAGAGAAGCTTAGGAACCTGAAAAATATGAATTTACTTAAGAATACATGTAACAAAAGACTAAAAAAAAGTAAAAATTCCATAGTAAAAAAACAGCTAAAGAAAAATGCACCTTGTATGATATAGGATTACAATCTCCAGAGTAGCAAACGTCCTCTAATTCCCCGAAGGATGGGGGAAGCAGAGAGTTGGGTATTTCTGCAAAGTGCAAGTATGAGCTACCTTCATTTCGCTCAAATAATTCAGGGTGGTTGCACACCTATCATTTAACAGAAAGAGAAAGTTCCTTAGTCAGCATTATCTCATCTTGAAAAAACAAAAAAGCATATTTTGTAGCAGAAAGGTGCAAATCATAGTTCCACACCAAAAGTTTCTCAATTTCAGTTTGATAATGGAGGGATGAAGCAAAAGAGAATTTAATAGCCTATTTTTTATTTAATGTCCCCAAATACAAACTACAAGTTGTCAAAGAAAAAGTACCTTGCGTAATTGAATAACAATATTCATCAAATTAACAATTTTTTTTTCATTTAGATGCCCACGATGCCCATCTAGAAGCTCAGACAATGAAATTTTGTTCTTTATAGCTTGATAAAAAGCTTGTTGTCGTGAACTTAGTTTACAATGCACCGTGATTTCCTTCTTCAAGGTCATTTCTGATATGACATCTTTCTTAACTCTCCGCAACATGAATGGCTTAAGGACAGCATGCTGTAAGAAAAGAAATTATAATTTTCAGCTTCGCAAAAAGTCAAATAAATGGCTCATTGTTATCAAACTATCCGACAAAAGAACCAGAATATTCAGAAAATAAGGCAAATTTGAAGGTCATTTTTAAAAAAGGCACTGCAAATAAGACTAGAACGATATTGTATACAATATTTCCAAATAATAAAATATAGGAATAAACAAGGACTAGTTTTAGACAGCCACCAGCAGGAACGATATTGCATACAATAGTTCCAAATAATAAAATATAGGAATAACCAAGGACCAGTTTTAGACTGGCCACCAGCAGGTTAATAGCCAGAAAGTTTTAAAACATGAGATTCAAAAAACTTTTTCCTTCTCATCATCATTAAATCTTCTCATCTTCCATTCTTTTCTTTATATAATTATCATTATTATTAAAGCAGTAATCATCATTTGCCTTAATCCAACAATTTAAGATCTACTTAATTAACCCTGCACCATTATAATTAGTGCATGGGGAGTGAGCAATGCCTAAGACAAGTTTTTTATGCCATTTAATCAGAATAGCGTATCAAAATGAAAAAAATTATATAAAAGAAATAAAAAAATACCCAGTCTGTTAAGCTGATGCTCATTTAAGCTGATGCTCATTTAGAGTACCTCCATGCTCTGCGTGGCTCTCAATGCTGCCAAGGTTAACCAGAGCAGAATGAAATACAATATTTGTCACAAAAACGAGTATTTACATACATACTACCCAGTCTATACTTCGATTTTTACATGTATACCATCCAGATCTTTCATATCACATAAAAATACCACTATTTTAACTTTGAAAAGCATAAGGTGGTCAGCATGCAAAATATGAAGTTCAAGTGTGGCATAAGTAAAAACAGAAGAATTTTGCAGTATGTATGTAAATCTTCCAAAAAAAACAAAAAGAATGCAAGTAAGATGTAATACCCCTTCGAAAACCATTCATTAAATTGCTCGTGACTATCGAACAGAGTTGGCATGATGAAATGAAGAAGGGCCCATAACTCTGCCATGTTATTTTGTATGGGGGTTCCAGTCAAAAGCAAGCGATTTCTACAGTTGAAGCTCAGCAATGTCTTCCAACGTATGCTGTACAAAGGAATCAAGAAAAAGGAAATGCATCACGTAAAACAATTCCTAAAACATGAATTAATCTACGTGGCACTTATATACTTAGGACACAATTCTTGTGCATTTACATATCTCACAACTAAACTTTTATATTAACACACATCACTCAAATATTTAATATCAAATAAAAAATAGCATTATTACAACTTTTTAAAGGTGAAATACAACTTTTCATGCATAGATTCAAAGCACTAAAAGTGTTATGTATGTAGATATGAAAGTTTAGGCGTGAGATACGTAAATACATAAGAATTGTGTTATGTATGTAAATTACCCTTAATCTAATCATGCCTGGTAGTCACATTTCCTCATGACAATAATCAACAGGATTACAGAGAGAAACATGCTATAACAAATGAACAAAAATGTTGGCAGTAACAAAATCAGAAATGCAGGTCAGCAAACCTATTTGAACTCTTTATGGCTTGCGCTTCATCTAAAACCATATATTGCCACTTCACCCGACGCAAATATTTCTCATCAGTCACCAGTAGCTGATAGCTCGTAATCAAAATGTGAAATCCCGCTTCCCTAAGAAGAACAAAGTAAAAATTATTCAATGCAATAAAGAATTCAGACAGAAATTTCTTAAGAGACAAAATTTACCATTTTAGGAAAAGAATAGGAGAAATAGTGTACCTTCTATATAGGCGCTTTGGATTAATATTTTTCCTTAGAACCATCCTTTCAGAAAGTGCACCCCAGTATGGAAGTGTCTTTAAATCAGGACAGAAACGATTTACTTCATCAGCCCAATTATTTAGAACGGATGCGGGTGCAACAACCAGAAAAGGGCCCCATATATTTTTCTCCTGCAATGAGTTGAAGAAAAAGGAAGAGTTATAATAAACCCCAATATCCCAATAAAATAAAAAGCATGTTGGTGTGAAATTGTAGTCATTTTAATCTCCTTAACTATTTTATGAGGATCCCAGATATTTAATGTGTTCAATTTAATCTATTAAACCGGCAAATATGTTCAAAATAGTCACTCTAATGGGTTATTTTGGATCAGAGTTGAGAAATCAATTAGACTATTTTGGATCAAATTTAAGGAGTCCACAGACTTAATTAAACACGTGAATAGTCTGAGATTAGAACAGCTCATAAATAATACAAGGACTATTTCTACCATGTTCTCACTCTTCTACTATTCAGCTATGCTACTTTGGAGGTTGTTGTCCCAGTTATGAATCATTCGTTGTAATTCCTTAGATTCATTATTTATATGGAAATTCTTGCACTAAAAGCAACTACTATGCAATTTGTCTTCATTATAATATCAAATTACTTTGATATAACCAAATAACAATTAAGATAATTTTATTATTTTAACATTTATCTCATTATTTGAAACATCATATAAAATATTATAATGATCAATGATGTCATCTCACTATTTCAATCTTATTTGAAATAGTAATTTAATCTTCACTCCATTTTACATTTAGCTTTAACAACCTAAAAGCTTATAACAAATTAAATTTATCATACATAAACGCGATTGCATTCATAGTGAAATTAACACCGCTTGTCACAAAATTATGCATAAAAAACTAAAAAAACATACCAGAGACTCCAAATCACTACTTCCGCGCATCCTTCATCCATCTATCACACTCAACTCAAATAAGACCTCGCACTGACTCCTAATCAACATGATCTTGCTCTAATCTAGTGCTCGCATAAAGACAAACTACTCTCAAGCAGTCGGCCTTGCAACCCTAAACACTATAAAGCAACACTATAAAGCCGAATGAGCTAAAGAGTTAAATGAGTTTTTGTGGTTAATCGAAGAGATATAATAAATATGTATGACAAGTATTATATTATATAACACATTAATATTATATTATATTGTAATATAATAAAGAAAATTATGTAAACTCATTGAGTTATTGCCTCGAACTCTAGAATCATCTGCTTATGCTAAAAAAAGTGTAGCGGCAATGAGACATAAGTCCTAAGACATTTGTTTGCGCCTCGGATCGAGACATGCCTCAACGAGTGCCCACCTTGGATGATTTTTTTAAACGATGACTTAATTGACTAAAATTCCTTTCAATTTTTTACCTTGTGTGTTAAAGTTGTATGTGTGATTTCTATTAATACTATGCACTATCTATCTTCAAGGGAAGTCATTTTGTACTACCATCAGGTTCGTATTTTACTTAGATAATTTCTTTCTTTGACATAATTTCTTTAATATAATATATTATTGTTTCTAATTTTTTTAATTTTAGTCAAGTTTTATGCAATTGGAATTATAATAGTGACGAAACTGCTAATTAATTTTGTGTGCTTCAAATTCTCATTAATTTCTTCAAAATATACAACTATCGCATTACCATTTGGATTTTTTTTTTTTAGATGGTCTTCTAAAAAATATAAACACTTATTTTTCCCTCAACAAAAAACAACAAACCTCAGCTAAATGAGCCAAAAATGCCATGGCCTGAATCGTCTTTCCTAATCCCATTTCATCAGCAAGGATGCCATTCAAACCCTTCATAGTTGAGAAAAGAATAATGTCAGATAAAAAAGCTGATATCCTACAGAATCTCATTAACAAAGTAGAAAGACATTTTTTCAAGCCAGACCATTACCTGTTCATAACAATTAACAAGCCACTGCAACCCTTTTAATTGATACTCTTTGAGAATGCCTTTGAACAGCTCTGGCGTCAGTACAGAAGATTTTATGGGCATTGTTGATCTGCAAATAAAAATTTCCTATTCTTTTCATTAAGAGCAAAGTTCCAACAGAAAATATAGGTGGGGTGGAATCATGAAAATGTTGGAAAACAGAATAAGTAATATGTTCATTCTTAGTTGTTGTTTATGAATAGAGTTCTTTGTACTTAACGGGTGCAGAAGGTCCATGTTTGAAGATCCCGTAATCAATGATTCATTTGCTGCATCTGTAGGTTGAGCAGCTTGCCTAAGCTTCATGCATTCAGTGTCAAATTCATCTGTTATCTTCCTCTGCTGTGATGCAGCATGCTGTGCTGCTTTTAGAGCTTGTTTTTTTAATTCAGCTTCTTCAGGATCCTCTTCTTCTCCAGATTTAATATCTGCACTTCATTTCTTTTCTTGATCTTCACCCTCCGCAGCAGGTAAGGTTTCAGTGGGTTGTGAGGAAGTTTTGTTCTGCATAAAATGACTGTAGAGCTCTGTTTGTGATAGTAGAAAGTTGAGCCTCTGCTGCTGCCTCTTCGCTTCTCGAAGCTCTTCTTCACGCTTCAGAGCTTCGGCAGCATCTCGTTCCTCCTTTTTCCTCACTTCTGCCTGTTCACAGAAGTTTAATGTTAAAAATCATCTGAAAGATCCATTATAACAAGATAAAATAATTAAAAGTGAACAAACAACTAGCAACAAAAGCTCTTAAAAATAAGGTGAACGATCCATTTTTGCTTTACATGCATAAAGTATCTACTAAGCATCACATACAAGTATCTTTTGCACTTGTATGCATCATTATAAATCATCATCACCAGCATTAGCCTTATCCTAGTTGTCCGGGATGGCCAATTTGTGTGAATAAACTCAAATATGCAGTTTGGAGTAGACAAATTTTCAGAAGAAAAAATTTAAATTTTGATATTTGCTCAAGAAATGCAAGATATATGACTCATATGTAGTAAGTGTGTGTTAAAATATGGAGCATACAATATCGCATGGAATACCCAAATTAATTGCTGGTGGTACAAAATGTTAATCTTTGCTAAAGGATGTATTTTGATGGGGGATTTACCATACACGACACACAATTCTTATGTATTTACATATCTAACACCTAAAAATTAATATTTACAAACATAAAACTCAAAACTTTAACATTACATAAAAAATGCAACTATTACTCACTTTTTTATAGTGAATATACATTTAAATGCATAAATTTTGATGTGAATAATATACTAAAGTATTATACATGTGGCTATCAAACTTTGGGTGTTAGATATGTAAATAGATAAGAATAGTTTGGTATGTATGTGAAATTTCCTATTTTAATTTAGGAGCAGTTACGATACATCAAACTATAGATTGTAGTTATATAAGTACATAAGAATAGTTTGGTATGTATGTGAAATTTCCAATTTTAATTTAGGAGCAAATTTGATACATCAGCTGTAAAATCATGGTTATACCAAATTAATAACTCCCTAAAACCATGAGATGTTGCTCCTTGTCATTTATTTTAAAACGTTCACAGTTCAATTTATAAGCCATTTCAATGCTTCAATCATCTTGCTCCATGTGACTTATGCTTTATAAAATTGGTGGTTCATGATCAAGCTGAAAATCTTGGAATCAAAGATTGATTCTCACAATTGTGAAGAGTACTAAAAAAATGTGCCATATAAACTTCTACAGAAAATAGATTTTCACATATAATTAACATTCACTAAAACAAACACATCTACACCCAGTCAAATTCATATTATATTTCTTCAGTATTATCGATATTGCTAAATGGATAGTATATCTTATTTGTAATTCAAATCATAGCCATCCTGCACATGATGTTTCTAAAGGCAAAAGAAAAATGATTACTGTGGTGCGAGTGCAAAGTAATTCATGCTCATGAGACTCAAAACTTAACTAAAGCGTGGCTAATTTTGGTATATTCCACAAGACTTATAAATACACTAACTTCATAGGATCACAAGTACTTTGAAAAGATAATACCAATAAGTTTAACAAAGAGTTTGCAAACGCTTAAAAAAGAATCAAGTAATTTAAAAAAATAAAAAGAGTTCACCTGCTCTTTATCTATTCTCTTCCACAATATCAGCACGTCTCTAGCTAGCTTCCTTGTCCGAATTGCAGCAGTTCTCATCAGCTTTAGAGACCTGCTAACTTTCACTTTTACCTGATAAAAATAGCATTGTTAGAGGCAAAAAATAGAGAGAGGCTACCCAATAGATAAGGAGGAGAGAAGACTGAGACAAAGCAAAAAATTAACTATTGCAACTAAAAAAAGGGAAATTTACATACATAGGACAAAATTCTTATAAATTCAAACACCTACAGTTTGATATCACTTTGGTGTCATAAAACTATACATGAAATGGTGTACTTCACTTCTAAAAAGTTAATAATGGTGGTATTTTTTATGTGATGCTAGAGTTTTAAGCGTCATAAATGTAAATATGAAAGTTTAGGCTTTAAATGAGTAAATACATAAGAATTGTGCGGTACGTATGTAAATGCCCCTTAAAAAATGACCTTTAGAAAAGAAAATCAAACCTAAGCAAGATACCTCTTTTTGGCAGTTTTCTGAGCAGCGCTTGGCATCAGCTATTTGCTTACGAAACAAGTTTGTTAATGTCTTGTGATGTTTAGGAATATCTCGTCTTGCAATAGTAACCCAAACTTTCCCAATCTTATCCATCTCCTCTCTTTCAATCACAGATGGATCTTTTTTCACTATTTGCATTTTAGGCAAACTGCGCTCAACAATCTGAAAAAAGTAAGAAAAAGATATCACACTTCGCAATTATTAGGACAGAAAATGAACCCTGATAAAGTGGCAACAACTCACCTCATATGAGTCTCCTCTTTCCAATACTTTCACATAATAAAGTTGCAAGGTTCCAGACTCTGACATAATTAGCCTTCGAATCCTACCAGCTGCACCTTCAGGAATTGAGTAAGGATCCAAACTAACATCAACTTTGAGAGTGAAATCTTGATTAGAGTTATTTGATGAAAGAGCCTTCAATCTGGCTTGGAGTGATTCATATTGGGGTTGAGTTTCACTCAAACATCCTCGATTTTGACCATCTTGTCTCCTATTGGAAGCAATCATAGCTGCTAGAGATCTTAAATCCAGATTATCTTTAAGGAAATTCTCTTCTATCTTGATTTCTGAATAACTTGGCAGCTTAAACAAAGTCAAAAGCTTATCATAAGTTGGAGGGATACGATATGTAATTCCCTCCCCAATATCCAAATAAGAAGAATCCAATGAGGAAGGAAACCTATGGCTTCCTCCATATTCTGATTCAAAATCACCTTCATACCATTCAGGTGACATATCCATCTCATGAAATGTCTTTTCCTCCTTCACAGAAACTAAAGATTCATTGCCCAACTTCCCCCCTTTCAAGCCATGATTCCTTTTAGAAATAGGCACAGCCATTCTTGCAGTGCCTGAAGCTAATGAAGAATTATTAAGCTTCACTCTCCTGTACTTCTGCACATGTTCACTAAGCATTGATCGATAATGCTCGTCAGAGATTCCAGTTCCATATTCATCACCATCATCTTCATTGTCTTCAGCTTCTTTCCTTATGAAAGAGTTCAAACCACCATCAGAATCAAACATCGTGTTGTTCTCCTAGTTAGATCCGAAGACCTGTCGATTACAACAACATTTGAGCGATCCAACAAGGTTCCTCGTCCTGACAAACCCAACACAAATAATCAGCAATATGAAGTCACATTAAAAAAGAAAAGCAATCCGTCATAATTAATTGGGCACCTTAAAGAACTCATCCTCATATCTAAATCCAAAATAAACTTATTATTCTCAAGCAAGAAACAAAACTCAGCAGCTATTAACTAACTAAATTAAACTTGAAATTAGCAGAAAACAAAACTGGGCAACCTGAAATATGGCTAATAAGTATACCCAACCTTCGCTATCCTCGCTCTCATCCTTACCACCGTTGGGAGTTAATAGTTCGTCAAAGACTGCATTGAAACCAAGAAGAAAAAAAAATAAAATAAAAATCAGCATACAAACATAAGATTTCAATGAACTAAATAACACCTCCAAGCACCGAAACATGTCCTCAAAACATTTGCACAACTCCTATCAAAACAACAAGAAAACTACCACCACATAATTTTATAATAGAAACAAAAAGAAACAGTTTGATTGCTAGCGCAAGGCTACCGTACAGGAATTACAATCAAAACCACGGGCCGCAAATTCAGAACATAACCTAGGAAAAGCCCGTGTTCCCGGTGGAGAAAGAACCAACGACCTCCCTAACTACAAAAAGGAAGAAACAGAGGATTACTTCTAGTTGCCTCACCTCGGCTCCATGATCGGCCTCGACTTCAATTCAGATGTACAGGACCGGAGGAGACGTGAGAGGAACAAGAACAGCGCGAATTATAGGGAAGTCCTAACCCTAGGTCGGCGTCTAACGACTGAAACGAGGGAGAGGAATTAGAGTTGCACGAAAGGGATGTCACGTGACAGAAGCACGTGTGACCTGGCCAATGGAGGTATAGAGGAAACGAGAGGAAGCTAGGGATGCAAATTGGCATGGCGAGCGTGCGACGAGACGAAGATAGAGAGAGAAAGTTGTAAAGTTGTGGAGGTGGAGAGAGAAGCATGTTTCGGAGGCGAAAGATGCTATCGTGCACCGGTTAGTGGGGCCCGTTATCCTGCGCCCAGGGTTTCAGGAGGTCCCGATTCCAGACGATGAAGGGGAAAAGGGTATAATCGGTAATTTAATTTTGTCCGCTAAGGCAGGTAATTTAATATTTTATAACTTTTGCAAACACTGAATAAAAAGAAGTTATATTTCTTCTATTTTTGTAAAGATTTCTATCGTAAATTTAGAGTGTTTTATTGTAATCCCTTTCAATATCTCTTCACTGAATATCTTCATTAATATCTTATTTTAAGTCAAATATGTATGTGTATACACCAATAATATTAGCACTAATCTCAAAGTCATTAGCACTAATCTCAAAGTCATTAAACAGCCCAAACGAAGGTCAGGAAAATAGAACATCATAACACCCTACCACCGTCTGCTAGGGGTGTAAACAAGCCGACCATGAGTGAGCCCAAGCTCAGCTCGTGCTCAGCTCGTTTATATTTCGAGCTCAAAAAGTGTGTTCGTGTTCGGCTCGTTTGTTTAGCGAGTCGAACACGAGCCGTTCACGAACCAAGAGGTGTATTTCAAATTTAATGTAAATCATAAGATGTTAAAGGATTTTGGTCGTATTAAAGACTATCATGCAATGCATAAAATATCATTTGAATCTAATTTAATATTTTTTTATTCATTTTCTTAATCAGTACTTTTAATTGATAATAAATTTTTGTAGCCTTGCAATCAATTAAATTTTTTAAAAATATTACTCATCAATATATATATATATATATATATATAATTGATGAGTAGTATTT
>NW_018164454.1:138220-167725 GCF_001263595.1 Phalaenopsis equestris
ATATATATATAATTGATTAGTAGTATTTCGAGCCAAAACGAGCCGAACACGAACGAGCAAATATTTATTTGTGTTGTTCGTGTTCGGCTTGTTGACTTAATGAACGAGCCGAACACGAGCTGTTCGCGAACAACAAGCCGTTTTGACAGCCATATCGTCAGCAAACTGATCGATCCATGACGAAAGAGATCGTCGTGCGGCCAAGTACCTTGACTTGTCGACACATACGTCGAAGGGTACAATCACCACTCAGTGGGTTGTCTCAGTCAACCAACGTCAAGCCAGTCGGCCAGCGGATCACCACCAAAATTGAAATTCAAATTTTAATGCAAATATGACATGGAATTCATACAAATAATTAGTGTTTTAATCACATTAAGAGCAATTTTCATAACTGTTTACTTTTTTCTCTAATTGTACAAAATACATCCTCATAAATAAGGAAGAAAAATATGAGTAAAGGGGTCCTCTCCCTTGATTTTTGCAATAATGAATTCTAGATTTACTCCACTCTCACTCCTCCTCCTCTCTATCTGGCTCTAACTCTCGGGGGCGTAATTCATAAATGACAAATTAGGATCTAACATACTAAAAGGTGGCATGGTGAGCATGGATCATGCTACAGACGAGAAGTGAGAAAGAATACGAAGGAGAATGCTCATTTGATGAGAAAATTAGAAAAAGAAATTGATTATGCTAATATATTCTTTTTGAAAATCTTGAAATGGACAACTGACTTTAATCCTCGGGAGGAACCTCAAATTATTCTTGTCTGGATACATTTTTTGTGTTTGAAGCTTCATTTATTTAATATAAATTTTTTTTTATTCTTTTGGGGCCATTTTTGGGGCTTCTTTAAAAGTGGATCAAGCTACCTTTAATTGCTTTAGGTTTTTAGTTGCTAGAGTGTCATTAGAAATAGATGTTACTCCTTTATTTAATGATGTTTTTATTTATTTATTTATTCATAATGCTACTAATGGATGTTGGCAAAGCATTGAAATGAATTTTTTTCGCCTTCGCAATACATAAGGATCGCTTTAGATTATTGCATTCATACTTGTATGTCCCGAGGAAAAGGCCCCGTGCTTCTTCAACCCGGTTGGCCTAACATAGCTTTTTACATATGAGGTTGTCTAGTATGTCTAGGGTGTTAGAAAACTCCCTAACCCAGATGGTGTGTAAGCCCTTTTGTTTGGAGCGATGCCAACTTTGTAGTTGAACCTGTCTTTCCTTATTTTCTCAGTCATCCTTGCCACTTCGGCGGGTATAGATTTCACCTCTTGGAGCTCCAGCTTATAGTCATATTATAAAGTTTCTATCGTTTGACCTTAGGGCTACTGAGGTTCTTGTGAAAGACGGAATTTACAGATTGTTGGTTGTGTTGGGTCGACTATCTTCACAACGAGGTAGACTTAGGGTCTTTAATGGTTGTGTATGACGGGTCATTGGTACCCCGACCCGACGACAGCTCCATTGTAAAATTACTCTACCTTCCTTTTGCTGAGCCTCTATGAGCCTTGTCACTCATAATGCCATCTTGATGGCCCGATGGCGATGAGCTGTCGCCCATTTGGGATACAACGATTTGTTATCAGCTCTTATGGCCCAAACGTGCTTTTACATGTTGGGATATCCCCGTTAAGATGATTACTGTTGTTTTGTGGGCTCTATATACCGATGAGTCGCTACTCATTTGGGATGTGAGAGACTTACTCTTTATCTGATGACTTAGAAAGAGATTTGAGGTATTGTTACATTCCCACACGGCATAACCTTTCTTCGAGTACTTGTTTTCCCGGGTTTATGATAATATAAAGCGAAACACCTTTTATCGAGAGTATTCTTGGGCATCCCCCAATATGTAATTAACCAGTAGTAATATGTTGCTTTGGTAGTGCTCTTAACCCCAAAATAGGTACCTGCACATGGATCTTTGGTTATGGGTAGTCCACGTATGTACTCTTTCGTGGATATCGATCTAAGGTGCATCCGCTTGATCTTGTTTGAACAAACATGCTTGGTTTATCCTTGTGCGGTTTGTTGCACGTCTACATTTTGTGTTTTCTCTTGTCTATCGTCGTTGTCGTATGTCCTTTTCTGGTTCATATGACCAAGAAGAGAGATTTATTCGGGAAAAGAAAATATACGATGATCGACAGGCTAGCGACTCCTTCAAAAACAAACAAAATGAAAATTTTGAACAAAACTGAATGGCTACTCCTCTAGGGATGAGGCCTTCTCTTCACTACAGAGGTTTTGCTCTTGCAAATTCTAGTGTATCCGTAAGATCAACAACTCTTGCGAGGAAGAATCCACCTCTTCTCATTTATGGAGTTGTGTTTGTCTGTTTTGTAATAAATGTAATTTAAATATACATCTACCTAGGTCTATAGAAAATAGAAGAAAAAATAACCCACCATTTATACTTGCATATTGATCTTTCTTCTCCCTTGACACTTTACCATTACACAAAATGAGATGAGCACTAGAGATAACTTCCCATCATGGAGAAGTTCACCTAAAATTTTGAGTAGGCATAGATTTGATTTCACATGCATATACGCATTAGATTGTATATTTTAGCTTGATTCTCAGCTAGTCATTCTAAATTTAAATAACAACCCTACCCATCTACATGTATATGCAATTTGGCATACGGTTTTAAATTTTAGGTGGGTTAGTTGATACACTTTCCAAGTAGGACCATAAGTTCATAAGAGTTAGATTAGATTTAGGTCTTAGGAGGGAGAGGAATCCATATATTCAATGCGACCTTAGACTAGATTTGAGTTTCATATATTGTAGTAGTACTCACCCTAATTTTATAATCTTAGAAAAATCATTTCTCCAAGCTACGACACATGTCCTAAAAAATTAGGGCTTATTATAAATATTTAAGTTATAGGGTTAGTCTCAGAAGTTTAATAAATTTATTAACTCAAAATTAAAAATTAAACCTCAATCCAAATATAT
Organism: Phalaenopsis equestris; assembly: GCF_001263595.1. Classification (NCBI taxonomy): domain Eukaryota; kingdom Viridiplantae; phylum Streptophyta; class Magnoliopsida; order Asparagales; family Orchidaceae; genus Phalaenopsis; species Phalaenopsis equestris. The sequence goes on from NW_018164454.1 coordinate 141,197, forward strand.
AAATCCCAACCATATGATAATTTGAATAGCCATAAAAACTCTCTATATCTGGTGCTTCTTAGTCATCCTTCTTTAACCTCTAAAGTTTAAGCCAATCTCAATTAAAAATTTTCAATACAGAATCTCAAAAATTGAAATTCAAAGTATATAAAAATATGAGAGCTACTATTTTAATAAGGACTTTATGTAGGAAATGACCTCTTCTAGGTTATAATTAAGTACATTGTTTTACCCTTACTAAAAATCTGTATATTAGAATAAAATAGATCGTATCCCATCCAAATTGGGGAAGAGAAAATGATTTAGATCTCAAGTTTTGATATCATTATTTTGTGTTTAGATCCATTAATGGGTATCATTATTTATCTTAAGATAATATACTATTATTGGTATTATTTGATCATAAAATGAGAAATTTTAAATTTTATGCAATCTATATTTCAAATGAGCCACCCACTTTATTAAAGATGTATTAATTCTTTAAAGAAGATAGGCCCAATAAAAATTTTATTTTCATACATACAATGCTCATAAAAATAAATAATAAAAAACTTAAAAGTTTAGAGAACATTATAACTTGATGAAAAATAATTGTAAATTCAATATAGAATATATTAAAAAAACTTATCTTAAAGTTTATAGTAAATTATCAAAATTCTCTTCAGTTCAAAACTATGACAAACTCCTAAATAAGCTAGTCATATAACCACTCTAAGGATTTATAAAAAAATTAATTAAAAATAAATTAATATAAATGTAAAACTTCTTCTATATCAAATTATCAAAGGCTAACATAAGCACTGTGGATGGGATTATTCAATTTCAATAGAAAAGGTCAACTAATTTAGTTTATTATCCTTAATTGAATGCTTAACCATAATAAACCATAGTTGAACTCCTTTATAATCTACCATCTAGTTCTACCATGTATGATGATAAGCTAGGATGGTGCTAGAAATTATCTTTTATAAGTAGAGGATTGTTCTCATAGTTTGTGACAAAAATCTATAGGCTTTCTTTAATCCATGATAATATTGGTTTAATTTATGGTTTATTTATGTAAAACCTATGACAAATCCAAGATCCAAAAATATTTGCAAATTTGAAGGTTCAAGTTGATTTGATTCAATTGAGTTCACATGGGGTTGATTTGGTATGTATGGGTTTCATTGAGTAAAAAAAAATTATAGTGAAACAATTGACCAACTCGCGGAGTCAAATAGGGTTTGAAAGTCTTTATAAACCTACAATATATTCTAGGAAAGTTTTTGATTTAGTTCTTTATGTCAACTAGGGGTTTTACATCTAATTGGGTCTACAGGTTTTGAAATTATGTAAGTTTAACCTTTTTTTTAATCAAATTGTTCACCAAAATAAAGCCGAGTGGTCTGAAGGGATAATTCATATATGAACGACTTAGTGACAACCATGTGAGTGCTTGATTTAAACTAATATAAAAATTGGCCCAAAAGGTCTCAATGGGCTAGAAAAACTTAAGTGGGTAATGATCGTTTAAACAAAAGTTTATTCTTACTTTAGTGGATAATGATTGTTCAATCACGTTATAGAGCATTTTATGATTAGATTAATTAAGCTTATGCTTAATTATATTTTATCTAGAAGGTATAATATGATAAATCCCATTAATTTGATCAAATGATATCAAATTCACTAAGAATGTTAGGGTCATTACGATTAAGTTTGGCCACTTAGGGTCAATTAACTTCACTAAGGGGAAATTAAGTTTAAACCATATATGGGGAGTTCACTCACTTCAATTATAACATTGATTATAATCAATTTGAAAAAGTACACCAATTTAACATATAACCATTTTAACATTTAAGGTGCATTTGGAAGTGAATTGGTCAAATTGGGCTTCGTTAAATGTTATTTAGACTTGAGTTAATTATTGTAAACTAATTTAATTAGTTTTTAAGATTTTTTTATTGGTTTAGTTGGGGTGAATTGATCAAATTGATTATAATAATTTTATAGAGTCAATTTGGGTTAACTATGGCTACGTAGACAAATTGGCTTATTAAAGGATCAATTGCGACTAATTTATCTATTTTAAAATATTAAAATTTCTCAAAGTTACTAGGAGAAATCGTTTTGGTCAATTAAATTTAATTAGTCATGTAGGTGAAATATATTTATTTGGGTATGTCTAGTCAACTAGTCTAATCATGTAAGGTCTATTTGGCTCAAATAGGTTAAAAACAATATTGTGGGACTACATTAAGGGGTTATAAAAAAAAAAAGGGATCAAACTCAAGTTAAAAGACCCAAACTACTCTAGTGGTCAATTATAATCAATTAACTCATGATTTGGTGATCTCCATCTCGTGAAAAACACTTGGTCAAGTGGTGTGTTGAGGCTATTGCGTTTGGCCATAACTTCCATAAGCCAAGTTCAAGGCATCATATGGTCAATTATCATGTATAAACTTATAGCTAAACGGACGAGAGGGGGATAATTTTAGAGTAGCAATTGAGTCTAGTGAGACCACTTAAACTTAAGTACGAACAAAACCTATTATGTCGCTTTCTAAGGTTAAATATTTTTAGGAAATCTATATGGTTTAGAAATTAAAGATTAAAAGGTTCCTTCTATGATTTTTACTAAGTTCATAAAAAATCTACACTCATGCTAATTTAACCTAAGGGATAAAGTAGGGGTTCTAGCTAGATAAGATTAAGGAACAATTGTTGATTGATCCAAGGAATGAAATTAACTTTAAAATTAATTAGTATAAATGACTTGGAATTTTTCTAGGAATATCATAGCAACCAAACAAACGATGTTAATACGTTGAAGTTAAGATAAGGCCAAGAGTGACAAGCTTAGCTTTATCTTGATGGGAAAATTAGATGAATCAAACCCAAGCATTAAGACATATGAAATATTGACACATTTAATGACAACAATACTATCACCATTTTGACCATACGATAAAAAAGTTTCCCTGAAATCTTAATATATTTCAACACTCTTTGGATGAGCATAAAATCGAGTGGCACGATCCTCTCAAAGCTTGTCCTATTAAACACTGGCCTAATTTGAAACACATATTAGTTAATTTTTAAGTCTTAATGAACTTGCATGATTATTAATAAACTCAAGTTTTCATTTTACTTATAATTTGATCTCTAAGTTGCATCAATTCAATTTCTATAATGTCATTATTATTAATGAAAATTGGCTCAAGAATAGGTTTAACATCATCTATCAAAGCCTCAACATTACTTATCAAAAAGTAACTTGTACTAAAATTAAAATATGTATATTGCGTTGTTAACATGCCCTTGCCCTAGATTTGAATTTCCTAAAAGAAGCATCACAATAAAAATATATGTATTAGCAAAAGTATTTTTTGGAATGATGACATAGACTTAATACACTGAACTTCAATATCAATGCAGGGAGCATAATATGGTGGTTGGTATGATGCTTACAATGGGCCAATCTAATTTTTTTGTTGGGGGCCTATGAAAAATACTAAGGTATGAAAAATAATCAAACATCATAATGAGATATTGGAGTTTACAAAATGAGGGATTGGTTGCTTTTAATGGTTCGACATCACAATAGTGATATTGAATCATACATGTGCAATCAACTACAATCCAGAGAAGTAGACGCTATAACATATGATCATAAAGCAAAATGTTTCACTTGGAATAGCAAAAGAGTTATACATTTTATTACGTAAAGGCACGAGCAATTATTGTATTATAATAGTAAATATTTTGAATTAATATATAGGAGTAATGGTATTTTAAAACTTGATTAGAAGAGACAACCAATTGTCCACACCCACTTGATATGCTCTTCCCCACAAGCCACCATCTTATAGATCCCTAGCTACCCGAAATGCTAATAGATACTAATCAAACAAGGGATTTTGAATCTTTCAAGTCTTGTTTTGTTGTAAGTAGGTTTCAACTCAAATATGATAGATACTAATCAAACAAGGGATTTTGAATCTTTCAAATCTTGTTTTGTTGTAAGTAGTTTTCAACTCAAATATGATTTAATAAATATTATAAGTACTTATATAATAAAGTTTATTTGAGTTGAATTGCAAAGATTTTTTGATATGATAGGTGCTAAATTCAATTAAATCTGAATAAATTGTTTTGCTACTTACTCAAATATTCAAGATGTTATGTAATTGTGAGATTGTACTAATTAAACAAAGGGGGGTGAAACGCGGATTATGTTTCTGCAGTTATTTTCTTTCTTCTCATTTTTGCTGTTTGGCCGATCCGAATCCTATTCGTCTGTAAGCTCAGTCATGGCTTCTCACGCTCCCTTGTAAGAGCCGACGATTTTTCATTTAACTACATCACCTGCATCTAAAGCCGGATGCGACGGCCATGGAGGAGGAACAGAAGCTCCCACAGGCTAGAAAGTCCAGGCTTATCTTTCGTCTCGTTTCCTTCCTGGTATCTCATAGCGCCTTCGTCAGGTTTGGTCTCTCACACCAACCGTTCCGTTCCGTTCTTTATTAGCTGATGAGAGTAACTCTTTATTGATCAATCTTCTGCGGAAATGAATGCCTCAGTGTAATCTGTTGTGTCGCTGGGTTCGTCGCCCTCTTCCTGCTTCCAGTCCTAGCAAAAAACACCTATGTGTCGGAGAATGCTCTCATGCCAGGTATCTCTACTTTATTGTTACTTCGCTAATGATCTGGTTTCTCTTGTTAACATAATTTTGTAAATATTGATAATTTAGGACTTAGAAGTAATCCTTGGATGTATCAGTCAGTTGCAGGGGTTATGAGTTTTCACTTTCGATATGCTGTGGATTAAGAAAGTTGCACATATAAATATATTGTAGGAAGCCAAGGATTAACTTCATATATTTTCGTCCTTCCTTCCGCTTTATGCTGTCTAGATGGAAGATATTGTTATGTTGCAACCTTATGGATTGTTTTAAAGCCATGCATGTTTCGTTTTAGTGATGTTTTGGTGCATAGAAGCTTCACAAAATTACCTAAACATAATTTGCCTTATGCTGGTGTTATGTGCTAAAAATTGAAGTATTCTTGAATTCATCTTATAAATTTAATATCGAATGAATTTAGGATGCACTGACTTGCAAAAAATCACTTATTTATTTTCATAAGAATCACAGTTAGTAGAGGCAGTGTTGGATACTTTTACTAGGGAGAAATCATATGGAGTGCATGCATGATATTTCAATTGCTTTAACTTGTGATCTCAGGCAATCTGTTTTGCTCGAGTATGTTTCAAATGAAATAGGTATTAATTTTTTTTTTGCATTTATTGTGCATTTCTTTGCGATAATTCGTAGTTATAAAACTATAATTGAATTACTAGTGAAGTGGAAGCTTGCAAGATTCTGATAAACTTAAATTATTGTAAACAAACTTGTTGAGGCACCAATGTTTTTAAAATTTGGTGTTTTTAAAAGTAGTGGTTATTTAAATATTCTCATTTTCATAAATAAATGATGAACTTAATTTTCATAAACAACCTCAAATTTTTAATTATGATATTGGTGGAGAGCAGTTGTTTTTGCAACCTCTATGTCTATATTGATCAATTGATCTTCATACACTGATCATAGATATGTATAATTCACATGAAGTTGCAAACCACGCTAAAAGAGCCAATTTCAACTAAAGTTTATTACTATTATATGGGAACACTAATCATAGATATATATAAATGCATGTGAGGCTCCTAACTATGCTATTACATGGATAATGATTGTTTCAACACAAGTTTATTCTTACGAATCTTTTATCCAAATGAAACCTAAATGTTATATCAACTACATTCATTTATGCCATGAAAGTATACAAGCTAAATTTCATGAACTTCTGAAGTAATGTATCCGTATATGCACACTCCAAACAATGAGTTCATGGTTCTAAAATTCATCGTGCATAAGAATTTAGAAAAATGCAAAATTTGGTCATAGTTTATGGCATTTCTATATATTGAGTCCATTTAATTTCCTATGATGAGTAAAGTATAATTAATTTTATGAAGGTTGTTGTTCACGATTCATTCCTTCATTGCATGTGATGCATAGTCATAATCACAGAAGTTGTGAAAATTTTATTTTTGAGTAGTTCTCATGCCATAAGTTATGGTTAATGGATTATTTGCACATGCAATGAACAAAATACAAATTACTTGATGAAGTTTTACGATGCATGCAAAAGGTAACTATGCCATTTTTCTTAAAGAGAGTCACACTTTCTTCTCTTTTATGCGAATGGATCAATTCCATACACAAATATGCCTTCTATATTTTTCAGCAAAATAATAGTCTAATGTGACACATTAAGTATGTTATGGATCATAAGATTAGAAGATCTGAAATAAAAACCATGCATCTTGAATGATAACTTCAACCTTGTAAATTTTGTTTTGTTATTATAATTTTATTTTCAAGGGACATTGTGTTTCCAAAGAACAGTATATTTTTTGTAAAATTACAAAGATTTGTAAGAGAAGAAGATTTTTGCAAGTTGATCATGCAAGGCTCATGTATTGACACATCATGAAAATGCACAACACAACTTACAAATTTCAAGCCCAAGTCAAGTGATCTACTACATTGAAAAAACGAATCAAATTCTTTTCCACATTTTAAGGAGTCAAATTCAAACAGTCAAATTCCTTGTCACATTTCATGAGTCAAGTTCAGTTGGTAAAAAATCATCCTCCACCTTGTATGGAGTCAACTCCATGATTGCATCCATGATGTTTTACGGCTTCCACTTCCATTTCAGAACTACCCACTACAACAAACCACCTAGCTTAAATATAAATTTATATAAATGTTATTCTGTGATTTCATTTATAGTAATTATTTTTAAGATGTGAACATTATTTCCTCTTATATAAATAGTGAAGAAATCAATGAAAAAAGTAGACTGTTGTGTTTTGATTTTTGCTTTGGACTTATTTCCCTCTACTCAGTGTTGGGCAACTTCATGGAGATTTGGTGGTCTACTGGCCTCCAGGTTTTAATCACATGATTTATCTGGCGAGAAATTATATGATTGCATTTTTCTTTTTTTTTTTGTATGAGTATAAATCCTCTCATGCACAATGATGCGGTAATTGGTGCCTTATTCCACTTTGAAGAATGAAGGCCATTCATGGAAGATTTAGTGTTATCATGGTCGAGGTTTGAAAGCTTGCTAAGGCTACATTTCATGCCCCTATTTCCACTCGCTTTCATTTTAAGTACTCACCCATAATCCATCTTTGTCCCCACATGAAAATGTAAAAGTATACAAAACATTTCCTAAAGACTATCGGCTCATTCTTCACATGAAAATTATATTTATCTATGGTTTCATTTATTGTGCTCAAATATTCAATTAATTTATCAAAACTTGTATTAGCTGCTAGTACGATTTGTCAAATGAAGTACCTATATCAATATCTATTGTCATCCTCTATGCTTAAATCCCGAAGTGCTCTTACTGGTATGTTCTCTGGTTCTCAGAATAAGGTTTAAATATCTAAGTCTGCTCTGTGAATTTTTGCAAGAAATTAGACATGTTATACTCGGCATATTTGTAGCTGAACTCATCCCTATCTATATTTAATTGACTCCGTGCCTTCAACTAATTAAATATTAAAAAATCTTCTATGCTTGCACAATATTGACCAAGGTGCTTTAAAGTAGTGTCAATTTTTGCATCAATGCAATTCATGGATGTAACTAATTATATGTAAAATCGAATTGACCATTACATTTTGTTTCTGCATTTTTTTCTGTATTAAGAAGGGATCTTCATGGAAATCTTCCAAGCGGCCAAATTTTTGGCAATATATAGTTTTTGCAATGTGATAATATTCTTCTGTTTTAGGAATCTTTGATACCAATCATGATTCTTTTCTCTTCATGTTATTTATACTTGGATCAGTTTGGTAATAATGTTTTTTCGGTAAGTTAGTAATTTTTAGCGCGTTGATATATTAAGTTAGCATTCTTTTAACAGGTTCAGCAAATCCTACGTTTTCTCATCAAGATGTACTGGAAGCAAATATATTTATTAAAGATATTTATGAAAAGAGAAGCTTGGAAAACGGTTCAGGAATGTATGTATTATTCATAAATCTAGCTTTTATTATCTTTGGAATATCAGTCCCACTTTAGCATGTTTCAGTGCTACTAATTAATATAAAAATTGCATAGTTCCTTTGTCTGGATTTTTATGTTTGCTCTGGTCGGTTGTTGTGAAAATTGTATTTTATACAAAATATGCTAATTTAACTTATCACTACTTGTTGTCTCATTTCCTTCTATTTTTTTTGGAGCACATATATTCTTCAATGGTAAGTTCAATGTATGAATAACACAAGGAGTCCAAAAATTATGAGATATTGAGCCTCAATCAATGCTCCTGCAGCTCTGCACATAGGTGCATTGTCGGTGATTACTTAAAAATACTTTATCTGAATCTACACCTACAATTACTACTTTAATTTTATTGTTAATGTAAAACTTATCTTTATATGCCCCTTCACAGTTAGTAGCTTTTATAAACATTGATCCAGATTCCATGAAACCCATAAAATTAATGAGAAGCTTTCATTGCGCATCTGTCCACCATCACAAACTATGATAACTCCCTTCTCATTCCAAGTCTCCTTTATAGGCTCAAACATTCTCTTAATATGTGCTCCCTTCTTTTGAAGCGAGATTGTTCTTAATAGATTATAACCAGAAGAATATATCTAGTGATTGTGTTTTTGGCTGCATATGAGAACACACTAAAATAATATGAATTTTTTACCAAATAAAATGGAAGAGCTGCATAATAAAACGTGTGAGCAATTTCTTCATGTAATTTCTAGTTTGTAAATTAAATGTTCTTTCCAATATAACTATTGTCTGTCATTTTTCTTTTCTTAAAGCATAACCTTTTCCCCTAAATAAATGCCCACTTGATTGAGAGCTACACAACTACTTAGAACCACTTGCTCAAAAGAAGAAAGTAGAACCTTCTTAAATACAACAATTTTCTTTTTCTACTCTGCATCAGCATTCAACTTCCACATTTCTTGAATTTATATCGAATTTACTGTAGGACATGCTTGAATGCCAACTCCAGATTATTAAAAGTGCGCTCACCCTAGAATATGTTCCATTGAATTTTCCTTGACAAAAGTTACACTGCAATTTTACAGTCTCCTGCTCCGATTGATCCCAATTTATCAAATATGATAACATATGCCTATAAATGCTTCTTCTCATCCTTTATGAGATTGTTAGAGACACTTGTAGTAGCTATTATTCTATTAATCTAATTTTGAAAACTATAACATTTAAAATACATACATACATTTTTTTTGAGAAAGCCCAATGACTAATAAATTAAAAGAAAATAGGATACAGATAGATTGTGTGGGAGGACCCAAAAATGACACATTGCCCACACGATAACCACCACATGCAAAATGTTCCAAAAAGAGAAAAAAATAGAAAAATACATGAGAAACGTAAAGAAAAAAATAAAAAAAGTGCCAAAATACGGAGAATCAGGTAGCTAGAGAGCGACCCAATTTTGTCTTGCCCTGCCTCTGGTTCTAGGGAAGGAGTCAACTAATAAATTGGTAAGTTGAGTGCCATTGCTGGTAGTAACAAATGTTCATCCAATAAGTTTTCGAGCTCGAGTCAGCCTCCATTCTTCTTCTTCCTCCTGTTATAGACTTGTCATTCCTCATCCAAAGATTGACTCACCTGATCAGTAGATTGGTTTAAAGTGTGCCAGACATGTGTAGTTTGTTGAACATTAAAAACAACTACTTGTTGTACCAACTGATCTTTTATCAGATCGAAGGAGTACTCTCGTGTGTCTTAACATATAAGTGGGTCTTCTTTAATAGCAATGAGTGGTATAAGCACATTTGGATCTGTACCTGTAGTATGATGTTCTTCATCAGGAACTGTGGTGTTGGAAAGAGAATTGGGTTGCACTTTCTCAACAGGGATGGTAGATGACTGATCTTTAGTGATATTCGACTTTAGATGGGGATGCAAGCGATAACAAATAGTAGAACTGCGACCAAACATACTTCAATAAAAGCAACAAGGAGGGTATGGTTCTATTTCAACATTTTGCCAATACCTGTCGTGAGTAGTGCCAATCCATACCTTATTCGGAGCTGGTTGAGTGATATCTCTCTCAACTAACACACAAGCCATCGAGGGTTTGGTGATAGCAAACGTAAGACTATCAACCTTGAGAAGCTTACCGTAAGTAGTTGCTAAGGAGTAGAGAATTTCCACGTTGAACAGATGTAATTTTAACCCCCAAAACTTTATCCAAACAGGAATGATAGGGGACTCCGCTTTTGGATCAAAATTGACAGTCCACTTCAAAATTTTTATAAAATGGTTGTCAATTTTGATAAATTTTCGAGAAAAAAATGCGAGTGTAATCGACATCGTGAGATAACTGAATAAGGATACATTGTCCGTTAAGTAAGACGATATTTCAACTGCCTAATAGCTTCATAGCATCAAATTTTTTCCGAATGATCTCAAGTTTTGGGTGATCATAAAAGAATTTATCCATTAGAGCAAAACACTAAGATGACGTGATAATACTAGTTTCATCCTCAGTGAGAATCAGAGCAGACTTCCCATTTTTTTTATCAAGATTTTTGATGAAAGTGTGATCATCGCCACCTTCAAGAGCGTCATGGAAAGATTGTGTAACATTGCAGGACTTGCCAATATGAAAATCAGGCTCTGAACCTGAAAGAGGAGCACTAGTAGGAATAGGAAAGTCGCCGACAAGTGCAGTGACATAGGAATGCATCGTGGAGGCTATCTCCATCCAGGGCGGCTAGGTGAGCCGCTAGAAAAAGGCGAGCAGAAGAGACGGCGCGAGCAGCAAGCCGAGAAGTTTGCCTCGTAACAGTGCGACAAAAGGCAGAAAACGAAAAAGAAGGTTCGTCGTCAGGCGCAACTGCGAAGGGACGACGAAAACGAACGAGGCCTTCGTTGTCGGGCACAATTACGATAGAAAAGAACTGTCATCTAGCACAATTGCGACAGAAGAAACTGAAATGACCCTTCGTTGTCGGGCACGATTACTGCAACAGAAGAGAAGAAGAGGAGAGAAGACTAAACCGAATGCTAGATGGAGTGAAGCCAAAAGTGTTAAAAGAGGGAATAGCCATTGGGCGAAACCCTAGCAGAGCTGCCCTCCGCCGACGCCATCCGTGGCTAATATATATGATACATACATACATACATATACATACATATACATATACATACATACATATACATACATAAACGTACATACATATATACAAATACATGCATAAACATACATATACGTATACATACATATACGTACATACATATATATGTGTATGTATATGTATGTACGTATATATATGTATGTATATGTATGTACGTATATATATATATATGTATGTATGTATATGTATGTATGTATGTAGCAAAGCGACGAGATTTATACATACATTATACATAGCGTGCAATTATTCTATATTTTCATATCTCAGACACTAATCTCTAAATGCATAGGAATTTGGTGGTATGTATGTAAATGTCTCATTTAATTAATCTCGATACCAAAAACAGAAGAATTTCGTGTTACCATGTAAAAAAAAAATAAAAATAACTAAGTAACTAAATGAATAAATAAGGGACGAAACACGAAAGTCTAACCGCTAAACCCGCACATGTGGATCGTCCCCTAACTCGTGTCGAAGGTCTGGATCGAGAGGGAGATCACATGGATGCTTTATAAAGGGAATATATTTACATACATTATCCCTTTACCACACGTCCCGATACAACGACTCTCACTCGCTGTGGGCTTCTGTGGCTCGTCATCGCCCCGAGAAGTTGTGCTCGGGGCGTCTCTTAGCTGCCGCTATCTGGTTCTTTCCGTCTGCAGCACACACGTCCCGATACAACGGCTCTCACTCGCTGCGGGCTTTTATGGCTCGTCATTTTCCTGAGAAGTCGTGCTCGGGGCGTCTCTTAGTTGCCGCTATCTGGTTCTTTCCGCCTGCAACACAACACATAGAGGGGCTTTCCTCCGCTCCTTGCTCGCTGTTTGGTTTCATAATTTGCTCTCTGCACCTCCATCTTTTGGGATGGCTTCGAAAAGATCGTATGCTGTTGCCCTTGAGGGTGCCCAAGCCTCAGGTACACCTAAATTGTGTTCTTTTCCTCCTTCGTTTGAGTGGGAGGAGGACATCAATAAACCTGGTAAGAAAAATGAGAAACCTCTCATCTTTTTTATAGAAGTTAAAGGTATTCAACTTGCTTCGTCCTGTCTTCTAAATTTGGTTATGAATTTTCTGTATGATCATCCCAAAATGAAGCTGATTCGTAAGGATTTTGAACTTATGCATCTTGTTGGGGAGTGAAAAATTAGACTTTTAGATGCAAGACACACTTTTATTTTGTTGAAGACACATTCTTATTCAAATTAGCTATGAAGAAGATTACATGCACTTATTTGCTAGAAAGATAATATGGATTGATAACAGAGCAATGAAAATTCTAAAATGGTCTGTGGATTTTGACCCATAGTCGGAACCACCAATCATTCCGATTTGGATTCATCTCCATGGTTTGAAATTTCATTATTTCACTTAGACAGTGTTGTGCTCTATTGCCTCAGCTTATGGTAAAATACATAAAACAGACATTTCTACTTTTAATCTTTTCCGCCCATCTGAAGTCAGAGTACTTGTTGAAAGAGACATCACTTTATCTGCTTCTGAGAAGATTTGGTTGGACACACAACACCATGAATATTGACAAAAAATAGTGATTGAGTCTTTTCCTTCTTATTGTTCGAACTGTCGTATGCTCGGCCACTCCAGTTATCAATGCACCCCCAGTTATCAATGCACCCATCTACACCCCCAACTCAGACCAAAAAAGCAAAGCACTCCGCCAGAGGCAGCGAATCTAACTCCTCCTGTTCAGCCTCAAGTTATTGACACTATTGATCATCAAAATGATACTCCTGAAGATATCACTATCATCGCAGACAATATGTCAATTATTCAGTCTTCACACAATGTCGTTGCTCCCCCGTCTTTGGAACCTCCTATCGTGGGGGCGAGGGAGATTCTTCAGACCCCACCTGCTCTTGAACCTATCACTGATATTACATGTGACAATACTTCTACTGCTTCACTACCGCATCATCAAGTTGAGCAAAATATTAATGTTACTCAGGCTCATGGGGATCATGATGTGCAACAACCTATACCTGCCCGACCACCTTTGAAACAATTCATTGATCATATAAGTCAATCATCAGATGAGGAATGACAGATCTACACATCCAGAAGGAAGAAGAAAAATGGAAAACTGCTTGAGCTTAGGAATCTGATGGACGATACTTTAGTTACTTCGGATAATTGTACGCACCTTACAAATCTGTTAGCCCCGATAACTAGAGGTAGAGGGAGGACTAAAGTGGGTCTTCCCTAGTACTTTTGCACCCGTTGGTGGCTTTTTGGTTTTTTATTCATTTGTATCTTTGCTTTATTTGGAGTTATGTGTGTTGTATTGTGTGAGTTGGACCTTCTTTTAGGCCCTCTTATTCAACCTATATGTATCTTTTCCTCTTTAATATATTAGCCCTTGGGCTTTTCCTAAACACTCTTTTCCTCTTTAATATATTAGTCCTTGGGCTTTTCCTAAACACACACACACACACTAAAGGGATAATGAGACAGTTACATACATTTTACATAGCTTTACATATCTCACACACTAATCTACTAAATGCAATGGAATTTGATGGTATGTATGTAAATGTCCAATTTAATTAATCTCGATACCAAATACAAAAGAATTTTGTGTTATCTTTGTAAAAAAAATAAAAAAAACAGTTAAGGGAAGAAGCACGAAGGTCTAACCGCTAAACCCACACACGTGGATCATCCCCTAGCTCGTGTCGAAGCTCTGAATTGCGAGGGAGATCATATGGAAGCTCTGTAAAGTGAAATTATTTACATACATTATACCTTTACTAATATTTAAGGTTTTAAAATGGACGGTGGATTTTGACCATCGTCCTGAACCTCCTACCATTTCTGTTTGATTGCGCTTTCCAGTTTTGAAGATCCACCTTTTTGATCAATAACTTCTCTTTGCGTTAGCGATGATGTACGATAAACCCCTCAAAACTGACACGCCTACCTGACACGCCTACAGTGAATCTATACGGTGAATCTAACTCGGCTTTCAAAAGCCAGAATTTTGATAGAAAGAGATATTACTTTACCTTTTCTGGGAGAAATATGAATTGACATACAACATCAGTGATTTTGGCAGCAAGCAGAACTTGAACATATACCACTTTATTGTACCTACTGCCGTATGTTTAGACATTCTCCTTCTCAATGTTATCAGTTGCATCTAAATTTAAAACTTTCAAGTAAAAATGCTTCTTTATCTGCCCCACCTCATACATGTCTCTCCTCCACTCCTGAGTGCATTCCACAGACTATTGAAACACCGGTTGACACGATGCCCCCTCCCCCTCCCACTACCGGAGACAATACTATCTCTATTCTTCCGACTGATATATTGACAGATTGTTTACTTGGTCCTGATAATCAGGATAGTATTGAAACTCCACATCCCCAGGATGCATCAGGTGTTGAAGAGACATGCTTACCATCTCTTCAGAATCAGAATGTTGTTACTGCTAGTCAGGAGCTGGGGGCTCATTCTCTCCTACATGCCCAACAATCTATTGACTACACCGATCAGATGAGCCAGTCCTCGGATGATGAATGACAGGTTTATACATCTAGAAAGAAAAAGAAGAATGAAGACACACTCCAACTTGAGAACTTAATGGATGATAGATACTCTAGTAACTTCAGGTAATGGAACGACATTCAGCAATTTGTTAGCTGTCTCCGCTCCTAGAACCAGAGGCAGAGGCATGACCAAGCTGGCTCGTGCCCAACAGCTTATTTCATGTAAGTTTTGTTTTTTTTTGTGTTTTATCTATGTTTCATCCTTTTACGATGCTAGTGTCTGATATATCATATGGGTAGGACACCTTTTTGGGTCCCCTCATACAACCTCTATGTATCTTTTTAATTTCAATAAAATTAGCCCTTGGGTGTTTATAAAAAAAAAAATCTATAGTGAAGGGATAACGAAGCATTTACATATATTTTACATAGCATGCAATGCCTCTGTATTTACTTCACTCACTAATCTGCTAAATGCATAGGAATTTAGTGGTATGTAAATGTCCAATTTAATTAATCTCGATGCCAAGTACAGGCGAATTTCGTGTTACTATCGTAAAATAATAATAATAATAATAATAATAAATAAATAAATAAATAAATAAGTAAGGGACGGTAATAATAATAATAAATAAATAAATAAATAAATAAGGGACGAAACACGAAGGTGTAACCGCTAACCCCGCACACGCGTGGATCGTCCCTTTGTTCGTGTCGAAGCTCTGGATCACGAGGGAGATCACGTGGAAACTTTGTATCGTGCTCTAGCTAAAATTGAAGTTTTGGATCGTCCCCTAGCTCGCGTTGAAGCTCTGTATCGTGCCCTTGCTCTAGTCTCCAGATTGCATTGAAGACTCCCTCGCTTCAATCAAGGCTACTCGATGACTCCTTTGTGTCGATTAGGGCTGCTCGACGACTCCCTTCTTTTGACCAATGATGCTAGATGATGGCTTCCTTGCTGCTTGCTTCGATATAGGTTATTGAGAATGATTGTGAGGCGATGGTAAGGCCTACAGATCAACACAACTTTTATTTTGTTTTGCCGCTTAGGATTCTGCTGTGATGCCGCTCAATTTTAAGTTCCCATGTCCGGTGTCAAGCTGTGTCCAACGGTGTTGAGAGGTGTCCGGGAAGTTTCAAATTAGTTGGACAGTTCCGATATGTTTAGTATAGTGTCAGACATGTATCGGCCTGTGTCGGAGCCATGTCCGTGTCCGACATGTGTCTGACACGGGCATGCTTTCTGTTTGGAGGTGTCAGTACTTCATAGTTTTTTAGCTATGCTTTTATTAGGGTTAATATAGCTAATACGATTGAGCAAGGCTCTAAAAGCTCA
Organism: Phalaenopsis equestris; assembly: GCF_001263595.1. NCBI lineage: Eukaryota > Viridiplantae > Streptophyta > Magnoliopsida > Asparagales > Orchidaceae > Phalaenopsis > Phalaenopsis equestris. Next base: position 157,320 of record NW_018164454.1, read on the forward strand.
GATTGTTATGCTAGTTGATATATTTTGGTGCAAGGTGTGATGTTTGTTAACTAGTTCGTCATTAAGAACATATTGTATCCGATATTTCAAATTAATTTTTTCTTGCTGGTATAATTCATGTTCTGATTTTAGCTTATCTGTGTCAGGGAGATTGCAAGATTAATAAGGAAGCGCATGGAAGATGTGGGTGCTGAGGTGTATTATCATAAATTTCAATTTCATAATATCCAGTTCCATCCTCTTCGTTTCTTCTCTTCTACCCCTCAGACAGTGGCAGAGAAAAATAGCAGTGGATGTACTTTAAATGGTGTCAGTCCTGTGGGCATTATACGAGCTCCACGTGGTGATGGAAAGGAATCAATTGTATTAGTAACTCCTTATAATTCAGAAAATGTTAAATTGAATGAAGCCTTATCACTAGCCCTTGCTTATTCAGTCTTCTCTCTTCTTAGCCGAGTTGTATGGCTGGCAAAAGATATTGTCTGGTTAGCTGCAGATTCAAGATATGGTGAGTATACATCAGTTGCTTCATGGCTTAAGGATTACTATAATCCTTTTTTTTCTAGCGATTCAGGGAAATTTGGTATTGACATGTGTTTTGAAAAAAAAGAAAATCATGGGGATGATAAAACATCATTTGATTGTTCAGCCTATGATGATTTTAGACGTGCTGGAACTATGGCTGCTGCTCTTGTACTTAAGGTCATGGATCAGGAGAGAAGTGAAAGGGACAGAATTGATATATATGCTGAGGCATCAAATGGACAGATGCCAAACCTTGACCTGATAAATATTGTCCATTACTTGGCTGTTCATAGACAGGGTTTGCATGTTAAGGTTGGGACTTTTGGGTTTTTACTTAATTCTGCCTTGCTCAAGCATCTTGGTGAAACATTACAACGCCTGTCCAGGCTGGTCCAAAGCTTAAATCCTGGATGGAAACTGGGTGTTAAGTCCGCGGATTTTATTGAAGGCACAGCTACTCTCGCAAGTTCAATGTATTACCAGGTAAATTTAATTTTAGTTTCCTTCTTTTACTAGCTCTGTTTACATCAAAATGTTCATCGATTTACTTTTTACTATTTTAGGCACTTGGGGTGCCCACTGGGCCTCATGGTGCTTTTCGAGATTTTCAAATTGATGCAATTACTATGGAGCTCTCACCAAGGACTTCTCTAACTAATGAAAATGGGGTGTCTTCCTTTCTTTTGAGAAGTGGCAGGTTGGTATGAAAGAATCTATTAATCTTTTCTTGATTTGCAAAGGATACTTGTTATATTTGTGATGATTCTTTGTATACATCGTGGGATTTAAAAAAAACTGGTTAGATTGCCATAGAGAGTGATTATCGGCTAGCTTGTTCTATAACCTAGGGGAATCAATGGAAGGGCAGGCAGATCGGCATAAATAAAATATATTTTAAAATTGATCATTGAAGTCAATCAAGATTTATTTCAACTTTATGGGTTGAGGTTTCCCATAGAATTACCCTTATAGTTAATTATATTTTTGTTGGCTTGAGAACGCTGTCGACATAGGACTGTCTTTGACACTCTGGGAAAAGATAAAAAAGATAGATGATTGAGAAAACTAAAATTTTGGATTAATAATGGATGATCAGAGCAAAGATAGAGCCACCAAAAGAAGGATTAATTAGAGATCATTCATAATGTAATTTGGAAGCCAAATATTCACGAGGGAAACTAGGATTTAAGCTAAATATTTGAGGTTTTATTTTATAACAGCAAGATATAAATGCCCGCACTTGACTCATGGAACTCTTGTTGGTATCTACATTGAAAGAGATTAGGTTCCAAACTAAGTTATTGGGGTCTTATAAATCTACAATCTCTAGTATCATTGAGAGTAGCTACCTTGGGACAAAAATGGGACTCGCAACATATTGCTTTAAATGTTTGAGTCATAACCTAGCCATATAATGCACATCACAACTTGTCCTTTTTAGTGAGATGCAAGTTTAAGAAACTCTAGTCTACTTAGACTTATGCTTTTAGATGGTTTGAATATTTGTTTTACAATTTCATAAAGAAAGTGACGCGTGCACTTAGGAACAACAACCTGAGCGAGGCGCTTCGAAATTGCGGGGCCGAAGCTCTGTGAAATGACACGAAGAGGAGGGCACCACGACAGTCACGAGAGTCCGCGACCACTTGAGAAGGATCGCGAACCTTGATCCCGCGGTACTTTGCTAGAGGCCGCAATCACCTGAGAAGAGGAGATGGCCGTGAGCCTTCATGTGCCGATACTTGGGCTATGTCGATATTCTTCCGCACTATCTTCTTCTAACCTACCTTATGTGTAGAAGTAGGAGGCTATAAATAGATGTCCTTTGTGTGTGGGGGAGGCAATTCTACTAGAGTGTCTTCTGATCTCTCGTGTGGAGTCTTTTCCCTCTTGGTAGGGTTGTATCCGAAGACAGGTGATGCTTCGGCTGAATCTTGCTCCGAGGTGGTGTTCCAAACTTCCAATTTCCATTGCTTCTTCTCACCAATCCCGCTTCCTATCTCTCCCCTAACTACCTACCACCCCCATTCACCATCGCTTTACCTCCACTCATACTACTCCTACAACCTTGCCGTCCTACCTACCTACACACAACAAACCAAACACCATCACCACTACTCAAACAACCCCCGACATCTCCCATTTTTCCCTACCATCCCGCCGATGCCACCACCGCCTTCGGACATCTCCCTACATCCCTAACCGGAATGGATTTGTCTATTATTGTATTTCCTTTCAATTGAGTCGTATTGTAATCCTATTTCTACATTAATAAAAGTTTGTTTGTGTTCCACTTTTCTTCCTACTAGTTCTAGTATCAGAAAGTTGCCTATTCTAGTAGGTTTTACAATCTTATTCGATGGGCAAGATTGGCCAAATGCTAGCATAAAAGGTTTATATGTAATAATAATTTTTTTAAATTATCTAGGTTACTACATGCTGACACAGGCTATGTTATGTTGTGAATTCACCCAATTTTGCCAATTAAGATCGCATATAGTCTAAAGGCACATAGCCTACATGAGTGGACTGGATCCAACAATCGGCTTTTGACATATTTATCTATCTTTTTAGGAGACAAATAAGCAAGTTAATTTAAAAGTTAGTAAAAAGCATGATATGTTGACACAAATTGGTTTGGAAATTAATATAATTTTGGTACAACAACAACAACAACAACAACAAGCCTTTATCCCACTAAGTGGGTCAGCTGCGTGAATTCTTTTTCTCCATTGCATCCTATTGAGTGTCATATTTTCATTTAATTTTTAATAGATTAAGATCATTTTTTATACAATATACCTAAATCTTTTTTTGGTCTACCTATCTTTCTTAACATAGGTCGAATCTAAAACATCTACTTTCCTAACCAAATTATCAGATGATAGAGGTTTGATGTGACTAAATCATCTAAGATGACACTCTAAACTTGTCCGCCACTGTAGCTACACCAAACCTATCACAGATATATTTATTTCACATTTTGTCTCTAAGTGTCAAGCCACTCATCCACCTAAGCATTCTCATCTCAACAACACTTAACTTTGTTTTATGCTTTTCTTTTAAAGGCCAACATTTTGCACCATAGAGCATTACAGGTCTTACCAACATCTTATAAAATTTTTCTTTCAGTTTAAACAATACTTTTCTATCACACAATAGGCCCGAAACATTCCTACACTTCAACCAACCAACTTGAACTCTACTTTTAACATCCTCATCTATATCAACATCACTTGGAACGATAGACCCGAGATATTAAAATGTTCACACCTTTTAATGATTTGATCACTCAAAGTTACAATTCTGCCATTAAAGCTATTACTAAAATTACATTCAATGTCTTCTGTTTTAGTTATAGTCAAACAAAAACCTTTAGACTCCAATGTAGACCTCCATATTCAAGTTTTTCTTGAACTTTTTTTCTAGTCTTATCCACAAGAAGGATATCATTAGTGAAAAGCGTACACTAGGGTACATCCTCTTGTAAATGTCCATTAAGAGCATCCATAACTAAAGCAAAAATAGATGGGCTTAAAGTCAGTCCCTAATATAATCCAATTGAAATAAGAAAATACTTGGTCCTTTGTTCGAACACAAGTAACAACTATAGTATACATATCGTTAATGACTTAAATATAAGTCATATCAACACCTTTCTTCTCTAGAACTCTTCAAAGGACTTCTCTTGGAACTTCTCTTGGAACCTTATCATAAGCCATTTCTAAATCAATAAAAATCATATGTAGATCATCCTTATTCTCTCTGTACTTCTCCATCAAACCTCTCAATAAATGTATAGCTTCTATAGTAGACCTGCTCAACATAAATCTAAATTGAATATGAGAGATCTTTGTATCACTTCTTAACCTATTTTCAATTATCCTTTCCCATAGTAATAAATACGTCACATCAACTTAATTCCTCTACAATTTGCACATTCTTGTGCATTTTCTTTATTCTTAAAAATGAGGACCAAAATAGTCTTTCTCCACTCCTCAGACATCTTTTAGTTTTTAAAATAGTATTAAAGAATTTAGCAAGCGAAGAAAATCCAAATCTCCTAAATATTTTCACACTTCAATTAGGATATCATCATGTCCCATTGACTTTCCACCTTTGGTTTTCTTTAAAGCCTCATCAACTTCATTTTTATTAATGCGACAATAGAAATAAACTATTTTATTATAACTAACGATATTAAGATTACTAAGATCGATTGTATTTTTTGAAACTTCATTGAAAGATTTATCAAAATAGTTGACCCATTTATGTTGAATATCTTCTTTTAGGAAAATCATTTTTTGATTTTCATCTTTAATACACTTGAGTTAATTCTTTACTTTTCTTTTTTCTTTTTTGATTAGTTTATACATAAATTTTTTACTCTTTTTAGTATCAAATCTATTATAAAGATCGCTAAAAGCAAAATTTTTAACATCACAAATTGTTTTCTTAGACTCCTTACAGACCACCTTATTTTTTTTTTCAATTTTCTAAGCTTTTACATTTAAAATTATTTTTATAGCACAACTTCTTATATTTTATCTTTTCTTGCACATTATTATTTCACCATTAACTATTTATTTTTTTTAGAAAAAAAATCTTTTGATTGTCTAAATGCATCCTTTGCCATTTGTTTAATAGGGTGGAAAAAAAATCTTTTGATTGTCTAAATGCATCCTTTTCCACTTGTTTAATAGGGTGTGTTACTTTATCCCACATAGAATTTGCTTCTTCATGAGTATCCTAAATTTTAAAATTTTGAAGTTTACTCATAAAAATAACCCCCATCTAATTCTATGATAATTTTTCTTAGTATTATTTATCTTATAGCTCTTCATCTTAAAATCCAGAATTAATAGTCAATGTTAAGTATTTAAATTTTTACTTAGAATGATCTTATAATCTTTATATTCTTGATGATATCTTTTTCTTATAAGAAAATGATCAATTTTTGTTTTATTTGATCCATTCTTATAAGTAATAATATGCTCATTTTTTTCTTAAATAAAATATTAGCAATAAAAAATTCACACACTAAAGTAAAATCTAATATGATTTAACATTCTTTTTTAATCACTCAAAAACTGTGGCTACTATGAATATTTTTAAAATCTTCTACCACTTTACCAACATATCCATTTAAATCTCCAATAAAAATTCTTTTTTCAAGAGATATCATTTGTATTAATTCTTTTAGGTCATTCCAAAATTTTTCTTTAGAACCTATATCTAAACCTACTTGAGGAATATAAACACTTATAACATTAAAAATCATATCAACAACAATCTTATGAGCCATAATTTTATTTCTAATTCTATTAATTTTTAAAACATTATCTTTCAAACTCTTATCTATAATTACACCTACACCATTTCAAGTGAGACTCCTACCTGATTGCTAAAGTTTAAGACCTAATCTTTCGATCTTCTTAGCCTTTTCTCCAATCCATTTAGTTTCTTGAATACATAAGATATTTATCTTTCTATGAACCATAACATCAACTAATTCCATTAATTTACCGTGAGAGCACTTATATTCTAAGATCTTATTCTAATATTAATTTCATGGATTAACTTTTTTACTCGCATGCGTCTGTAATGCGGGAACTTTTGCTTATTTGACACTACACCCGAATGCTGGTATAATAGGTCTTGCACAATTTTCACTATATTCTGGTAATACAATGCGTCGCTTCCAGGAGACGCCCTAGCATTTACGCAAGAATTTAAAGGGTTCATGTCATGGTTTAGATAGAAAATATTAGTGCACCTAATCTTTTTGGTTATTCAAAGTAATACATCATCTATAATTATACTTACACACAACACAATACCATGAATTCTCAAGTGTGTGAACGCATATGTATACTGAAAGGGATTGCTTCATACAACGCATGAAATATCTATCTTTAATATGATATCACAATACATCATAGTTTTACTAATATACTATGATTTATTCTGCATATGACTGTATATAAACACCAAGTGTTAAAAAGTCCCATAATTGTGAATGTGAGTTCATGTTCTTGAAAGCACAAGTGTGTAAAAGCATGTGTATTAAGTCTAACATAAACTATGCTTTACATTCACGTGAAATTTTTCTTCTTGGCATGATCTGAAGTGTGCACATTTCAAGTGTGATGAATATACATTGTTCACTTAGTGACACCCGATGTGATTCCCGGGATACTGGAAGTGGGTTGCAAGACACGAACCTGTTTCGTAATCTCATAAAGTGAAAATTATGGTTTATTTGCTGACCAGTTCATGTTCCATCCCTACTAAGGCTTTGGTCCATCCACCTTTATTTGTCTTTTTTCTTAAATTAGCACTAGTATTAGGTTATTTTACTTGGGAATTATTTATATATTTAGCGTGGATTGATTTGGGATTTTTGTTTGCTTTGGTTTTAAACAATAAAGATTGTTCTTTATAGATTTTCTTTGCCGTAGTGTTGTACCCTTGATCTTTCTCATATAATGCGATTGTAACCTGATTGGATTTTGTGGCGATCTATCCTAGACTTTCAACGACCCTCCAACGTCATCAATCCTCGATGCTAGCCCGCTGTAGTGTAACGCTCGAGAATTTTGAACTGGTTAGTGTCAGTTTCATGCTTTTAAGATGAGAGGTAGAGAAAATGAGAAACAAAGAGAAGTAATTAAAGATGATGTGACTCAAGTGAAGGGGAGACAAGCGAGTTCATGCTGCTTAAACAAAGGAGACGGTCCCCTGTTCGAAATCGAAGGTGCAAGTGATAGAGAAAGAGACGAGGAGGTTGGAAGAGGCAAATGCAGGCATAGCTTAAGGCTCCAATCGAACACACATGGTAGGTAAGCTTTGATCAAATGAAGGAGGAAGAAGTGAGCGACTATCGCGTGTAGGCTTCATAAGAGATTTGATGCACGGAGTAGGAGAATGAGGCCGAGAGTCGAAGCGCTAGAACGACGTTCAATTTTTCTTCCAAGCTCTAACAATTGGGCTCTATTTGTGCATAGGGAAGTAGAGGGGTAAATCGTGAACTTAGGTACAAGTAGGAGCAAACTCAATGAAGGACAAGGGAGGCAAGATCAAACTTGTACTGTTTGCAAGTTTGATAATGATAAAGTTGATCACGAAGTGTAAGTTTCTATGAAGGATTTCTTAGGTATAAATTGCAAATTCTAAATGTAGTTTAATTTTAAAGAAATGTAGAAAAATATTTTGGTAAACCTCTATGATGCGGGTCTCAGCGGAGGACCGACTTGGCTCGGTCCAGCCTGGCTAGACCGACTGGTCTTCAAGGGAGGGGGGTTGCCGCCCCTTCCTTCCTCTTCCCCCTTTCCTTTCCTCTCCTTTTCCCCATCACTCTTCTATGTTAAATCCTTTCTTAAAAATCTGAAATCCTGATTATATTTTATTCTCCTTTCTTATTTTAAAATATTTTTTATTTTAAGTCCCTTCCAAAATCCAAATTTTGATTACTCTATTTACCCTTTCTTAAATCTGTTTTTTCCTCACTTTATTTTCTTACCTAAATTTGAAATCATGATTTGATTCTTATTTTTTATTTTAAGTATTGCCTAAATTAAAGTCCTAATCTCATTATAAATAGAGGAGAAAATGCTTAGAGTTGCATCTGAATTCAGGTTTTAGCCTTGGTATTTTCCTTTTAAGGGCTGTATCCAACGTCGTGGAAGTGCTCCGGCTGTCCCTCGTCTGAGCTGGCGATCGTCTCTACGGGTTCGAGTGGTACTCCGACTATAGCTTGGCCCCGATGAGATATTTATCTATTCTTCCTCCCTTCTTGCTGTCAGTATGCTTTCCATCTCTACAACATGCCTCCACAACTCCACCTTGTTGCCCTCCAGCAGGACCGCTCTCTCCTCGCTAGTCTTCGCATCGACATCCTAACAACACACCATCCAGATTTTCCCACCAGCCGCCTACCACCTAGCAGGCCGCCACTTTGCTGACATCCAACAAGATTTCTCTCTCGTCTCTATCCTTCGCGTCAACATCCTTCCAGCACACCATCTAGCTCTTCTCAGTAGCCATATGACTCTTCCAAGCAGCTGTCCGGCTCTTCCCAACAGCCGCCACCTTGCTGCCTTCCAGCAGGACTCCTCTCCCATTACTGTTCTTTGCATTGACCTCCTTCCAGTCGTCTCTCCGGCCTTCACCGCAGCCACCTGCCTTGCGCCACCACTCGGACTCGCTCATCTTCAAGCTTGTTGTGTCTTCATTGTTGTCGTTTTTGCACTTTGGTTTTGTGGGGTTTTTCCTTCTTTTTTTTGAGTTTTCATTGTATCTTCTTTTTTATTTAGTAATAATATTTTTCATCTTGCGTTGTGGATTGGTTTAACTCCGGGATCGCCCTTGATGATAATTTTGAGCTATAAAGTAAAAATTGTAAAGCATTGCATCCAACTACGGTTGTTATAGCCCAACTATAGTTTTTGTTGCCAACGACTATTATTATAGCCATCAACTACAGTGGTTATAGCTCAATTATGATTATTGTAGCAAACTACTACTATACATGTGTGGTTATCAGTTTTTGTAATCCCTTATTCCCTAATTCAAGAGAAAAATGACTTTTGTACTTCTAATTTTCTAGTAGATTACTTTGATTAGGTTTCTAGAATTTTTTCATGTAAAAAATACGGTTCTCTTATGTTTTTATTAGTGTGCTGGAAAATTATATTGAGCTAAGACATAATATATTCCCGTCGTTGAGAATTTTCTAGTACATAACAAATATAAAAATTCGTAAATGAAAAATGAAAACTTTGTATGAATTGAAAATTTTCTCAATATATAAAACTGTTTAAAGACAACTAAATACATTTGATTTAGAAAAATTGAAATAATTACTACAAGTAGAAATATAATTATCCACTTTAATTGAGAGCTGTTTCATTTCTCTAGTTCTTATTTCCTGTTACCTCTCCTAATGTGATACCTGTGATACGACTATATACATAATTAGTGTTTGCCAAGTCTTTGATTTAGTATTATTATGATTATTATATAGTTTTGAATTAAATTTATTAGTTAAGCTTCTTTAACATGGCCTTTTTCTCTTTTCTAGCTTATAGTTTATTGACAATACATACTAATTAATTAATTAATTAATTATATTATTATTATTTTAAATCATTTATTCCTCAAATTATATTGATTAGCTTACTACTCTTAATCTCTATTTAATTTAAACAAGCAATGATTTTATTAGTTATTTTTTTGCTAATTTAATTATTTAAAAATTCAATTTAAAATTTCTTTTGGAGAAATTTAATTACCACTTTTTTAAAATTTTTATTTAATTAAATAACAAATTTGCTCTTTATTCTCTTCTTTTATTAGTTCCAAGACTACAATACTTAACTTTAACAATTTGATCCAAGAAATAGTTTTTTTCTTCTTCACATTAACTTTTTAAAGCCTAAGCTGAATAGTTTTTTAATTAATTTGATTCATGTGCTCAATCATCAAACGAAAATACTTAATTTTAAAATTAATATCTAATATCCTTACTCATTTTTGAAAATGATTTAAATATTATTATGCTTTTTCTATGAAATTTTTAAATTTTGAATTAGCTGTCTTATCATAGACATGAAATGTTTAATATCCTTACCCTCTCTCTCTCTCTCTCTCTCTCTATATATATATATAAAAGGATTCATGTAGCCATCCCTACATAGGGGGACTAAAGGTTTTTGTTGTTTTTTTATCATGGACATGAAAATTTGTTTATTCCTTCTAGTTTCAATGTACTAATTTATTTTAAGTTTTTCTTATCATTAAATTATCACTAATTTATTTTAAGTTTTTCTTATCATTAAATTATCTTATTCGAGTATTAATTTTTACAAAACAAATATATA
>NW_018164454.1:167818-169639 GCF_001263595.1 Phalaenopsis equestris
TATATATAATAAAATTTTTCGATTAAGATTGGTTGTCGTCTTTGATTTAGTCATCTGTATGCCAACCCTAATCAATTTAAAGAAACTTTGTGATGAGATCAAAATTAGTTTTGCAATTTCATATAAAAACCTAATAACAATTGGGGAAGAAATGGAAGAAAGTTTTGGAATCAAAATTCATACTTAAATTGTGTTTGGGTTTGGTTCCTCACCGTTGAGCCTATCGTCGTTCACATGCTGGTGCTAATGCACATGCAGATATTTTGCTTGAGCCACTCAGCCTGTTGCCACTTGATTATGTTTCTTTTCTATCTGTTGCCAGACCTCTCTTTCGCTCGGTCTCTCATTTGTTGCTGCCTTTCTCATTGGACCTTGAGCATCAAACTCTTAGTTTATTTGTCGTGTTAAGCGGCTAGTAGTGCTGCTCTGAGGAAGATGAAGACACTTATTTTGTTTTAAAAGATGTCCTTAGGTAATCTCAATATTTTAAAATTTATTCTTATTTCGTTACTTTATTCTTTTTTCATCACTTATTTTGTAAATTTAAAATTTATTTAATATCAATTTTTATCATTAATTTTTTTTTGGAAGTTGAGCCTTAATTTCAACTAAGTTTGACATTAGCTTTTAGAGTGTGCTTCGAACTCGAGTCTCCTAATTGAAGAGACGACTCTCTACCAACTCCTCCACAAGCCTTACACTAATTTTATTTTTTTTTTATTTTACATGAATCTATTTCATTAATTATTTTAACTTGTATATATATATATATATATCTGTGTGTGTGTGTGTGTGTGCCGCGTAACCTGGGCTGTTGGTTGGCATCCAAAGTATAATAAGATCTCTCTGGTCGGGGGTTCGAATCCTCTTTGGCACAGGTGACTTTAAGGAGGTGGTACTTGAATTGTTAGGCACTTTAGGGGTGGCTGGAGACTCGTATAATAGCCTTTGGCCATAAATTTAGATATATACATATTCGTAACAAAAGGAAACTACATTAACAGTCAAAAGAGTACATCGAAACGGCCCCTAATAGGAAAGAGGAAGGGTATCCCCATGAAGCAAAACAACTAATGAATAAGGGGAATGGAGCTTTGGCAATCTAATCAACAGGTTTGTTTGCCTCTCTTGGTGTATGGACCCATCTGATATTACAGCTCCTAGCGATACTAAGAATTTCATGAATATTTGACTTGATGAACCAAGGGATGCAAGAGGTACCCATCAGATAGTTCCAAAGGATGAGAGAGTCCATCTCAACAATTCATTGTCTCCAACCAAACACCATAGCCTGCTTGATAGCAGCAAGTGTAACTTCAGCCACAGCAGCTAAGGGGGAATTAGCAAAACCAGGAGAAGAAAACCAGAGCAGCAGTTTGCCATTGTGATCTCTATGCACAGCTCCCAAACTGGTAACCCTGTTGAAGCTTCCATCTACATTGATCTTAGTCCAGCTTTTTTTCTGGTTTTATCCAGTAAATCTGCTGAAGGTGATTAGAGTTCTTCCTTGTGAGATCAGGTTTTGGAAAATTAAGCTTGCAAGCAATAACAGCGAAGTGGTGTGCCTTAACCTTAGAGAATTTGAGAATTTTAACAATATATAAGCAATAATATAGCAGAAAATAGACTCATGATTTTCAGTCATGCCATTATGCTTTACATTGTTTCTAGCAGCTGTCGGCGTTTAAAAGGGGGAAAATTAAAAATTGGTGGGTGATTTGTTCAAAAGTTGTCCGTAAGAAGCTGCCGGTCGCTAGAAGTGAAGTCCCGTCACCCGCTTCGGAAAGTCGTTTTAATTTACACACACACACACACACACAC
>NW_018164454.1:169811-172623 GCF_001263595.1 Phalaenopsis equestris
GGTCTGCGAAACCGTTTTATTTGCCGACAAGTTCCCCTATTTAATACAAATAATTAAATAGGGTTTATTTTAGGCTGGGTTCGGAAAAGCTTCCTATAAGGGCAAACCCCTATAGTTAATTACATCTTAAATGACCGAAGTCACCTAAGAAAACCCTTGATAAAAATCAGGGAATATTATTTTCAAAGAAGTCAAAAGGATATGACAAGGATAGGACTTTTCAACGAAATCAGACGAAGAGGTGTGAAAGGGGAAATGCTCGAACCTGGAACAATGTTGAGAAATCCAAATGAAGAGAAACTAGGGGAGACCACAGATCCAGAGGAGAACCTCAGTGACTTTCCAGTCTATCCTATGATTTGACTCTAGTTTTGAGAAGAAATTATTAAAGTGTTTCATGCCGCCAATTTTATTTAATTAGGGCTTATATTTGCGTGACATGACCACACAAATCGCCTGGAAGATATGAGAGTTTACGTCGTATCGGACGACAACCTCAGAACTTAGAACGAGTTAGGGCTTAAATCGTACAGCAGAGCTATGCGAATGCCTAAAGAAAAAGTGGAGGATTCATGTTGCGCTAGACAAACAACCTCAAGATCTTATGGATTATTGTTTTTAATTCTAAAGAGATAATGGTTTAGCTAGTGTAGACATGTTCTGCTGTTAAAGATGGCCGTGCTGCCCACTGCGCTAGCTCCAAGCTCCCCGATGTGACGAGTTTAAGTTTTCTAGGGTGTCCAATTGTAGTGTCAAATCAAACGACTCTATGGTTGTAATCCTCTAAATTCCTCTAAATGTCCTATATAAAAAATAAAAAAGGGAGGCATGATTAAAACTATATAATATAAAATGTGCAATACAAGACAAACAGTAGAATGCATGTGGAACAGTAACAGGTAGAAACAGAAATAGTATAACATGATATACATGAAAAACAATAGCAAGTAGAAACATGAATAATATAACATGCTGTACGGTACGGTAGCAGGTAAGAACAGAAATGATATAATATGCTGTACAAGAAGAGCAGTAGGAGGTAGAAAACAGGAAAAAAAAATGACATGCTATACAGTACTGTAGCAGGTAGGAACAAGAAAGTAAAGTACTATAAAATGTAAAACAAACCTGTATGCCTGTGAGATACGATGTTCCTTAAGTATAATATAACAAACCTAAATACATCTCAAAAGCAAAGTTTGGAAGAGAACGTCATCCAAGAAATCCGAAGAAGAGTGTAACAACGACTCATGACAGAAAACTCGAGAGAATCAACGAAAAAGACTCAAGTAAAAGAAAATCCTCAAAAATCCTGGGGAAATCCCGAAAGAAAGGAAAAAGTAAGACGAGTGCCATGTCCCAAAGCTTCGATAAAACAAAAAAAAAAGAATCGGATGAGGGGGACCGCAAGCATTCGTATGGGACTAGGCTCAACTGTATATTTATTCTCGAGGGTCCACGAAGGCTACTCGGTACCCGAATGTATAAAACCCGCCACTCGTCTAGAAGGGTGTCTTGAACCTCATTGAGAGGGCTATTTTCCAGCTTAAACAGGTATTCGTCGGGTGGACAATCAACTTTAAAGTATGTTTTATGTTTTTTAACATGCATACAAATTTTAAACATGCAAAGAGGAGTTATCAATTTTGTTTCGTGGAAAAATATGTTTTGGCTTGAAAAAGGGTTTATCAAAACCTATATATATCTTTTTTAGAAATTTTTGTTGTCCACGAGTCGATTACACTGTCGGGCGTGGGACTGCCAATCATCTGAGGAGGTTCGAGCCAACTCCCGCTAGACTTATGTCGGTGAAAGATACCATATCCTATTGTTCATCAAATGCCTGTATCTTGATGTTATAGGATAAGACATCTTTCTGCTCTATCTTCGGTGTGCCTTTATCATCAACACCGTACGCCCCAAAATGACTACTTGTGACCTTGTTTGATGGTTTCACGTATAGCAAAAGACTATACGTGGACACTTATGCATCGGACATAAGCGTCAGAAAGAACGAACCAAGAAGCAAGGAAAAAAAAGAACAAAAATGAGGTGAGAGAGATGAGGCATCGATCCATCTAAAACACCGAAAAGGAGAATAAATCAGTTCTCAAAACTCGTATCGAAAAGTCCTGAAAAAGTAGGTCCCAAGGTCTTTCCTAACAAATATAAAGGGCCACTTCGCGCTAATTTTCTTAAACCCCAAAGACGTAGGATTGATCAAGTCCACCAAATGCTTTTCGAAAATGAGGTTTAAAATCTCACAATCTTCAAAAGAAAATGATCTCGGGGAAATCACCATTAATATTTCCAAACTCATGCCGAAATCAAAATTCCCCCAACTTTCAGATTAATAAATAGCCTTATACGTCGAAGGAGCATGAAATCTTCCCGCAGAACCAAATAAATACTCACGGCCGGGGTTAATAGAATAGAGGAAACAACAGCTAAGGCTCTCGGCCAAAGTAAACTCAAGACCAAAAGAAACCTACGGCTAAAGGCAAACCCAAGACCAAAAGAAGCTCACTGCTAAGGCGAACCCGAATCAATTCCCTACAAGTTTTGATATACATAAGAGTATAAACATCACCAATCTCTCAAAGTAACAAGTTTGATCCATCTACAATCATTCAAATGATTCAAACTCACAAGAGGGGGTAAATTAAACTCAAGAAACTCCAATAGGTCTCACGGGTAGGAATAGGAACCAAAGCCAGCAAACCATCTCCAAACCACCTCTCGGGTAAGGGCAAGACAAAGCAAACCGAGCTCTCAACTAGAGCCAACAAAAATCATAACCAAAGCCATTTTT
>NW_018164454.1:176283-180478 GCF_001263595.1 Phalaenopsis equestris
GATATTAAATTCCATGCAATTTATATGTGCCGGTGGCCAAGCAAAATGGGTGTCCTCCCTAGGTAATTTTGACATTCCGGACGCATCGGCGCGGTTTGTTTTGTCATCCGTGGTCGCTCGGACAACGTCGTCGACAATCAGGTCAAAAACAAGTCAAAATTCAAATTTCACAAAATTTCGACCCGCTATCAAACATTTCAAAAGGTTTATTTGAGTCTTCGACAGGTAACAGTGCAAGCGATGTGAATTGTGGCGATCAGACGTGTCGACTCTCCGAATTGCGAAGTTTGTGCGCGCGGGAGTGCGAATTGTGCAGAAGGCCACCCTAAGGCTTAAAAGGTCCTATAGGAATCCCTTTTGGGTTTCCTCATGTTGGTTTCATCCTTCTAAGTGCTAGAAGTTGATACCACACACCCGAAACTACAACAGAGTACAGAAGTGGGTTGAATTTTTAAAACGAGGCGGGTCCCATTTTTAAGGTTCTAAGATAGTCAAAGGGAGATCCCTAAGGCTAGATCCTAAATCCGAAGAGGAGGACTAGACCTCACCAAACATGAGGTCAACAGCAGCCCATAAGAACCAGCAAATAATACATGGAAGGGAACCAAATATAGGATCAGCCAATTTAGATCATAATTGTACAGCCATAATCAAGTTCTGAAAACCCCAGCAGGAAAATAGAGATCAAACAGATTAGCAACTTTGATCCAAATACCCTAGGCAATTTTGCAAGAAAAGAATAAGTGCTCAATAGATTCTTCCTCCACCTAACACAACTGACATTTAGAAGATAATCTAATGCCTTTTTACTTAAGGATGTCATCAGTAGGTATCAGTTTGTATCTTAATCTTCAATTGAACTGAGAAATGGAAGGTTTCTGAAAGGAATTCCACAACCATTTAACATAGATGCCAGAAATATGACCATTCAAGGAAGAGTAAATGATTTTAGATGTAGAGCGGTTAAGGAATTTTTTGATAACTAAAGAATCAGTAATTATTAACTCCAATAGGAATTTTGGCAATGGAATGGGCATCAGCAACATCCAGGACCTGAAAAAGGGCTGACATATGGCCAGTGTCTTTGTGCCAAAAATCAGCAACTTTCACATTAATATTCCAAGGACCACCATACAAATTAGCCAAAGATCCCTCATGGGTCCAATCATCATACCAAAAGCATAGATTTCCATCCCCAATCTCCCAGTTAAACAAAGTTTCTGCCTTAGCTCTATGCTTAAGCATCTCCTTCCAAGTGATGGAAACAGTAAGTTTAGTAGAAATTTCCCAAGGGTGTTAGCAGACATAAATTTGGCCCATAAAGAAACTGCTTTCCTGAATTTCATCCACAGCTTAATGAAATTAATGTCCATAAACTCATTGAGAGATCTGAAACCCAAACCACCCTGATTAACAGGTTTGCAAACTTTTTTCCAAGTGGTCCAGTAGATATTAGCTTCCTTACCATGCCACAAAAAATGGTGAAACATTTTTTCCTTCATTTTTATAGTATAGTGGAACAGGAATTGTATATATATATATATATATTATTACACAGCAGTGTATATAGAATTCATATCAGGTTAAAACTTTCTTGGCATTCGGTTGCAAGCATATGCCCAACCCTGTAAATTTGTTGGATCAATTTTTGCTCTGTTTCTCTCATGTGTGCGTGCAAATGTGCATGCACCCTCATGCAATGTGCAAGTATTCTTTTTAAAATAATAATTTTTTTTAACCATCTCTCTACTTGTGCATGACTTTTCATGCACATGGCTTTTTGTCTGCATTCATGTCACCTTGGGAATTTTTGGGTATCCATGGGTCATACATTTCAACATCGCTTTGGCCTTTCGTGGAAATGGTATTCCAGAACTTGCTAAGTAGTATTATGCTGTATTGTTCAGCCATGCACACGTATATGTTAATGCAGTGCAGGATAATAAAAAAATTCATTTAATATGTGAATTTATTTGGGGAGTTTAACATTATGTTTTCCTGACTTGAGATATTTTTGTGCACGTGGACTTTGTCCTCGAGTGTAAGCCCGCATGCCTAGTTTTTTTTTGCACTGTTTGCTCAAACACAATCGGAGCTTGCACATCTGAGTGCCTTATAGCTCATTATTATTTTTCTCCACAATGGGATAACTTGTAACCTTTACATTCATGTAACATACTTATGCTTAAATATCTATATATTTCATAACTATTATAATATTCAGATACTTATTATCATGGACATGGTAAATTAGTTGCACTACTTTATTTTTTATGGTATCATCTATTTCCTTGTGTAAACGTGATTCTTGCTTCTTCTTCTTCTTCTTAATGTTTTTTCTTAGTTGCATGACCTCATGCTCTTCCATGGTATATCCTACTCGTCATTTTATTTCTATTGCCACGCGGCAACTCTTTACACAACTCTTCATCTCTTTGAAACTTACCGGAAAAAAATGATGCAGGTTGGTTGAAGGAGTCGTTCGGTCAGTGAATAACCTCCTCGAGAAATTCCACCAATCTTTTTTTCTATACTTCCTAACAGCTCCTAATAAATTTGTCTCTGTTGGAGTCTACATGATTGCCTTCGCACTGTTTGTAGCTCCTCTTCCCATAGTGGTTGCTGCTCTCTTTTCCAGTACAGCAAGCACAAAACCTTCAACTACCACATCCAACACGAAGCCAACTAATTCCAAGCCATCTGGATCATGGAACTGGCTACATTCAGCAAAATTGGTCTTCCTTGTTCACCTATGGGCCCTCATCATCTCCTCACTTCCATACTTCATCTCCCAAATACCCCGCACTGACTCAACAAAGAGAATGCTTACCTGGTCTCTTTCCTCTCTTTTATTACTCTACCCGCTTACTCGTTTCACAAATTTGTTCGGCGAAGTTCACCGATGGGAAGTTCTGAAATCGGTAATGATTGCTGCTGCGTCAATTGGCCTAAGTCTCATGTCAATCATTAATTTCGCAACTGCTCAGGTTGGATCTATGCTTCTTGTTCCACTATGCCTTATGGTCCGGCCTCTGAAGAAACCAATGCAGGCATCTTTGTTTCTAAGTGTGTTGCTCAAATTTTTGAACATATTGCTTGCAGTGGTGGCATTCCCTCCAGCTTCACTGGCGATATTGAAAGCATTTCTTCATGGATTTGAGAGCATTAACATTGGCGATTTTTGGGAATGGGCTGAATTTCTATGGGCTTGGAGCAGTGCCACCTATTTATATGTAACTCTGGTTCATCTTCCCTGCTGGTATTTATGTGTGCATATTCTACTACATAATTGAAAACCAACTAAAATTTTAATTTGAGGGGGATCTACATGGGGCAACGATCTAGTAATCTGAAAGAAGCAAAGACTTTAATCACATATGAACAAAAGAAATTTGCAATTTGTTTAGCTCCTGCAATTTTATTGGATTCTTGGATGTCCAATTAACCAATTTAGAATGTCAAAGTCCCTGAGATAGTTGAAGGTATGTGTTTTATTTGTGCTTGTCATGCATATTTTATGTAGTTGTTAATTAGGGTGGATGAAATGAACCAGATCAATGATATGTGAATGTTGGATTCAAGTTTGCATATGGTATTTCATTCCTTCGATTGTTTCACTTATTTTATTTGGCGTAGCCTCTCGTGCCATGTATCACGAGTTGGCTTGAGAGTTTGGAATTACCAAATTGGAAATATTGATCTGTACGGAGTTTGTGTTACAACCATTAACTCTAATGGGGCGTCTGGCTGCAAGTAGGATTTAGTAAATCCGAAAATCATAAATCAATTAAATTTACTCTTCCTGTGGATTTAGTAAATCCATTTTTTAGCTGAATCAAAGATAAAATTTTGGCCTTTAAATTCGTCAATCCATAGAATTCTTGCATTTTTATGTTTGGTTGGATTTAATAAATCCGATGCTAAAATCATATTCAAAGGTGCTACCAAACACTCTCTAAATTCGATATCGGAATAGAAGTTTATAAACATTCTTAATTTATTAGGTTTTTTTTTTTCAACAAAAGAGCCACAAGTTTATTTACAACTAAAGATATTACAGCTCTAATAGAAAAAATATATAGCTCTCTTGTAGATCCACGTCTACCCTATAATTTTTCTTCCTCATTATAACTATAAATCGCCATAATTAAAAAGAAAAATAAATTTTATATAAATATATATATATATATATATA
>NW_018164454.1:182797-191863 GCF_001263595.1 Phalaenopsis equestris
GCGCACCACCGCCTGGTCTCCCCGCCGCGAACGCCGGCGATGAAGATGGCGGTTGATCATTGATGGGGATCTTAGGGTTTGGAAGGAGGAGAGGAAAGTGGTGCTGAAGATAGGAAAGGTACCTGCGGGGATCCGAGCAAGGAGACTGGGAGGTGAGTGCGGTAGCGCGGAGAGCGCGATGAGGCTCGCCGCCATAAGGGATGCTGTTAGAGACTTGTTTTTGGCTTCACAAATGATTGGGGAATATTAGGCTGCTAAAAAATAGAGATTCAAGTTTATTTATACAATTACGAAATTGTCCTTTGAAATATAGTTAAAATTTATGGTGAAAATAAAATTATTATTAAGAAAAGATTTAAAGAGATTTGTAGAGTTGAAATCAAGGTAGATTTGTAATTATGTTGAACAAAATCAAATAGGCCCTATCATTCATTGAATCATGTCGAGTTTGAACAAGTGGAGCTTAGTTTGAATTTAGTAGTTTCGAGTATAATTTCGCTATGTTGATGTTAAATATAATGTGTATAAAAAACTTGGTTGTTGTTTAAGTCAATAGGATGATCGAGGGCTACATTGGCATGGGTAAAATTGGTAGACTTAAATCTTCGTGATCACATGTGAGTACATTGATATATGTTAACTTTCTCTGTCACATGTGATTGAAGGTGGCATAAGATAATGTGCGGGATCATGACATTGTTGTCATCATTGATGGTCAGCTCGCTCACTCAGGCCTATCTTGATATGAGTAATACTTTATAGTGTCCAATTATATGAACACACACAAATTATAATTCAAATTGATTTGAAAAATGTTATATGACATTGGGAGTTGCACCCCTTAACATGCCTAAAATATAGGAGTTCGTTAAGGCAAAAAAAAAAAAAAAACATTTATATAAAAATGGTTAGACTTTATTTTTGAATTATGAAAACCCCAAATTAGACATGCTAAACTTCTCTAAATTATTCATGCTATTCTAATGGTTAAGAATTTAACCTATGATCATTAATGCTCTCAGAGCACTAAATATATGACACTATAATTCAAATCATCAATTAGAGATTACTAGTGATGGTTTTCATCAAATCATGGTCTTTTATTTGGTTAGTTGTCCAATTAGGTCAATGGGGTCGACCTATGTCAACATCTTTCATTTTAATTTTGATCATTACAGTGCATAATGTATAACTTTAGTATTAATAGCAATTAGTGATATTCTAAATAAGGATAATAATTCCTTCAGTAAATATATAAATAACTTGCCCAATTAATTCATTCAAGAAGGTATTTTCAAGCTAAAAGGTTACTTTAGATCTTTTGATTGCACAAGAAGAGTAGAAGCATTTCGACTTATGTCAGGTTATTTGCTTGTGCCTCAACCATTAACACTCGGATTTGTGCCACAATTAGATGTGTGTAGTTATTGCTAGCCACAAGACTCTTTACAAACATCAATTGCAACATATGAATCCATTGCAAGAAATCATCTCATTCATTCCTAAGTGAAAATTGTTTGAATTAGTTTCAATTTATCTTTTCCCTTTAGAAGTAGTTATGAACATAGCCAGGAGTGGTCGTAAAACACTGATTTCCATGACATCTTTTCGAAAAAGCTGCCAAAATGCAGCTTACTCAAATGAACAAAACCGGGGTGCGGTGCCGCAATCGCACCGCTGCGTCAAATGGAGCCTTAATGAATATGATAGTGCTGAATCTGAATCAGTTCGTGAATCACATCTCAATGGAACAGAGCATAAGAAAGGAGAAAGAGAAAAAGAGAGAAACATAATGAAAGACACAGAGAAGAGTGCACTTTAATAAATAGTAATACATCTTGTCTACTAGCCCTTTGTCTTAAAATGAACTCTAGGGGAGAGAATATAATATAGTTTTATTACATTCTTATCCTTGCTTTAAATGGACAATTACATGATATTTTAGTTATTTTACATATATGAGCTGATTGCTCGAACCCCCTTCTGGCTCGGTTAACTGAGCTGGTTAGTCTTCAACTTGGTAAGACTAGCTCGATCAACTATGTTGAGCCAACACTGCCGATCGACTGTGTTTGATTGGCTTCAGATCAACAACACTAACTTGATCAACTAGACTTTGATGATCGTTGATCTAGTATGGTTGTTGACCCTCGATTACTAGTGAGAAACTCCTATCAGCTTAGCGATGCTAGACTATTTGGTAGAGGGATAACCAAAGCAAACCAATATGTAGCTCATTCCACAACAAGGAGAGCCCGAGGGAAGACTAAGACTTCTTGTATTATAGTCAACTCGATCCTTGATGGGGAGCCTTGTGGGCTTCCGCTAGATGGTCGATGGTAGGAAATGTTCATCAACATTGAATACTCATTTTTTTTCCTTTTTTTTTGGTGGAAAGCGAAGCCCAAATATTTTTGATATTTACATACATACCGTGACCTGCGTTTTAATACTTACATATATAACACTTTATTGTTATATTTAAAAAGTGATTTATTGTGATATTTTTTATGCAATATTAGTGATTTGAGAGTTATGCATGGAAATATTAATCTTAGGTGGGTACATATAAATCAAATTTGATTCTAATCATTTAAATATATAGCGCTATTAATATGCACACTTAAAATTTATAACTCTTAGGGTCCGTTTGGGGCAGTTAGAAATGCGGGCTGCGTTTTCAAATGGCCGCTGTAATATTTGGTTCGCGCCCGCGGGCCACATTTCAGGATAAGCAGCTTATCCTGAAATGCACAAGCTGCCCTAAAAGAACCCATAATTAACATTCTGACAAGCTAATTTCCATACAACCATATACATATATATTTAATTACATATAGTTTGATTTATGAGTATATTAAATGTGTAAATACATAAGAATGTTGTGGTATGCATGCAAATGCTCCTATATTTATTTGTCTCATGCAGGGTGCGACAAAGGTCCCCGTTATACGGTCACATGTTATATATTAAAAACATGAGCGTGAGTTCATAACAGCTAGCTCCATCGATAGCTCCAGAACTGTGAAGACAGTTGGTCGTGCACAGCTTTTGGTTAATTAATTTAAAATTTAAGAGCTGTCATTTTTCCATTTTAAATTTAATTTTTTTTTCTTTTATTTTAAAAATTTAAGCTAAAAAGCTGCCAATATCGGTGAGAAAATAAAGTTTTCAGCAGTAATTTTTTGAAAAAGCTGTTAAAATGCAATTTATCCAAACAGACAGAACTACGGTGAGGTACCGCAGTGCCGCCTCAAACAAGCTTTAATAATTAAGTGATTTATTAATATGAAATTTAATTAAATTTATAAGAAATTAATTGATCTACTTAATCTTTTATATTTGTCATTTCACTTATAAGTTAAATAATAGTAGCTTACATGATGTCAACTAGTCAAATTTTCTTTCTTTTATATATATATATATATATATACCTTTCTTTCATATATATATATAAAATTAAACAAATAGACATATTTTTGAAAAAAAATTAAACTAATTTTTAAATATTTTGAGCATTTTAAGAAAATAATTATATCTTAATTAAACATATCAAACATATTTTGTTTCTATCAAAATATAATCAGAATAAAAAAAAATAAAAATAGAAAATAAAAAAAAAATAAAAAAAATAAAAAATAAAAGTGAAGTGTCCACCAAATTTTAATTTCATTTGTATTCACCTAATTAATTTATTGAGCTCATTTGAAAATTTAATAAATTATAAAACATATATGCAGCACTTATATATCTATAAATATAAAGATATAAGTATATAAACAGCTAGTAATGAGTATATAAGATTTGATTTTGCAATATCTTCATAATTGGCTCCCAAAAACGAGGTTGATAAGTGTTTTTAAAAATCAAAATAATAATATTTTTTATGTGAAATTTTGTTGGTATAAATATAAAAAATTAAATTTATTTGAGCATGTAAATAAATAAAAATAGGATGGTGTCAATGTAAATGCTCCAATGGGACTACAGCTAGGCTACGAGATAGCTCCTGGTGTGTTGACTGCTCATTGGCTATTGTGCCCATCCTCAGTTACCACGTGCAGCGTACGGCCAGCTAGAAAAATAAGAAATCTAAACTTTTAAAATTTTATATATATCTAGTAGTTTCATATCTAGTTGTTACTTTTCAATAAACTTTTTATTTTTTTGGAATCTCTCTCACTCTCTGTCTCTCTCTCTCTCTCTCTGGGCCGGGGCGTGAAGTCCCCCCACCCTATGGGCTCAATCCCGACTAAGTTTGGGGGTGAGTGATCTAGTGTGAAAATAGCTCAAGTACGACCTGGCTTAAGCTGGCACTGCGCCGTCAGAGGATTTGAGCCTGAGACCTGAGACGACTTACGATCTTCAGAGACGTTGCTCTACTAACAGATCACGGAATGTACAAGTTTTATTTGAATTAACACACACACACACACATATATACACACAAGAGGAAAACTCAGCTTACAAGTCATTTAAAAAAGAAATAGGATAATCTCATCAATATTTTTTTCAATCAAATATCAAAATAATATCTTAGATGCATGCATACCTAGTATTTAAACTTTTGATTTTAATATTACCACCAAAACCACACAAAATACGTCAAATTACAATAGTTTAACTGATTTTGAAAAATGGATTGGACCTGCTGGTCCTACCGGCGGGTCGACTGTGAACTAGTCGTAAGATTTGTACAATTCAAATTATAAATCGACTCTCGCATCAATCGCATCAAACCGACAATAACTATTTTGCACTTACGATTCGAGTCGAACCGGAGAACCGGTCTGAATTCTAAAGAATCTATTGGTTTTTCGTCGAGTTAACTCGATTCGATCTAATGACCATTTTTTAATTATTTGTATAAATAATAGTGAAATTAGTAATGTTGTATTCCTCTATGTATTAACAAAGGAAACTGAAAAATCGTACCTTGAATTTTTTGCGTTAGGCAAACCGATTTCAGCCACCTGCTCTTCAGCTGCATGCTGCTAACTCGGCTGCAGCCCAAACTTTTAGAACAATCAAGAATATCACAAAAGAAAGAGTGAGTCATTTAAATTTTTATTACATTTTTTAAAAGTTAAAATCAAAATTCTGAAAATTGAACTGGATATTAAACCGATAGAAAGAGAGGTTGAAGACTCAATTGTTGAACCAGAATTAAATTGATGTTTGAGCTGAATGACATAATAAATAATAAATTTATTTAAATATGGCATAAATAATATAATAATAATGTAATATACAGAGTTTACAAGAAATGAGAAATTTACATAGGTACCATACAAATTCTTATTGGTTTTCGTATTGTTGAATCTGAATGTGCCATGTGAATCACACCCAAAGAATAATGCGTATAACATGAGAGGGAAAGAAAAGAGGGGGAGAGAGAGTGCACAATACAAATTGATTCTTTTATGACTGATTGATTAGCTTTTATTGTAAAAATGACCCTCTATTTATAGAAGAGGAGGGGATGTCGTGCGCATAATTACATGGTTACACCTACTTTAAAAGAGGTGTTACTTGGTATTTTATTCATTTACATAAATAAGCTTATAGCTCGGCTACCTTATCGCTTAGTCAGCTAAGAACGGGGTCTTTGGATCGGCAATGCTCATTCGGCTCAGCTACCTTCGGTTGTTTAGGCTTTGTTCGACCAGCTTAAGTCAACCGTGCAACTACTTTGGTTTGGCCATCGACTGTAGACTGCTAGATTATGAGCCACTATCACCAGGATGATACTAGGAAGCCGAGTAAAGGGTGAATTTTTGTAATCCGAAAGGTAGGGTGGGTTCAAAGAGTATATTGTGGTGAGAACCTCGACCTTCTGAGGATTTTTGGAGGCTCTTGTGAGGCGGCTGGTGATGTTGGGATGAGAGTTGGACTGATGCCTTCTCATGGTTTGATAGATATTGGTCTTTGGCTTGGACGACCTTCGTTTGCCTGACTTCGGGTCCTAATTTGATGGAGTTGTACTTTGTTAATCAAGTAATTAGTCTTTTGATGATGAAGCTTTTGGTATTCCACCCGCAAGACATCCTTAATCAAACTTTTGTCTCCTAGTCTGTTGAATTTTCTCGAGATTCATGCTGATGTATTTCTAATGCACAACGTGGTTGGCACTTTTGTTATTTACATTGCGCTAGACTGTGTTTCCAGTCGGTGAACCTTAAGAGTGTTTTCATGGAGAGTGATTAGAAATTTGCAGAAGATGCCCTTATCGAGGAAATGATGGTAAAAGCCTCTAGGCTTTCTGTGCGCAACTGTATTTTGAAAAGGAATTCAAGAAGAAGAAGCGGCTGGAGGAAGGTAGTTGGCCCTAGGGTGAGAAGTTCAGAGCAAAGAAGCTGGGCAATGGGAGCCAATCCAAAGGCACAACAAATCCGAGGTCAACAAAGAGGGCAATAAAAGGAGCCAACCCGAGAGTGCGAAGCAAGTTAAGCAACTCACTTTCAAGAGGAAGCAGGTGGAAGATCTCAGGGAACAGGCTATGCGTCTGCCTCGTGACAATTCACTGACAAAAGAAAGGAGGCAAGTTGGTGATCCGCCTGTTGGTGTGCTGATCTGTACCTCTGCTGCGACTCATGATCAATCAACCAAGCAGCCTGCCCAGGGGACGACAGGAGCCTCACTGCCGAAAGTTCAAAAAATTGTAGTTTTTGAACCAAGCCTCAAGAGAAAAATTGTGAGCACCCCATAAGATCATGGAGCTGTGGTTCTAGAACCAAACCTTAGGAGATAGACAGTGGGTGCCCCGCCGATTCCTAGTGAGAGTTTTCCTTCATTCCCGTGGTTTGAGTTAGATATAGTTCTAGATATGTAGTGATGATATTTTGTGGTTATTATTTCTTTCAAGTCACTTAATGTTTATTTGTCGGAGTAGATTCCTCGAGGGTGCAATGCAAGGAAGGCGAAGGAACCACCAAATTCTCATTGATTGATATTATGGAGTCTTCGAGGGAGAGGGATGATCCAAAACTGGAAACCCCTTGGTGACTAGTAACCAACTTCATTAACCACGCTGCATGTTAGGAGGAAAGAAGAACCTCCCACGTGGTTTCCACTTGGTCCAAGCCAGAGCCTGTGCCGGCTACTACTGTTGAGGAAGTTTTTCAAGGGAAGAAGCTCAGGCAGAGCGTGAAACTGAGGTCGAACCACCTACTACCTTCCATGAAGCTCACCATATAAAGAGAAGGTCCAGATGACTAAGTTGGATATTGACTTCTTATGCCTCAAGGGAAGAGAGAGAGGGACCTCAGGTGATTGGTGCCCCATGCAAAAAGAGCGGTCGAAGGTCTTTGTGACCAAGTATTCTCACTTCAATTTGATTGATATATTGAGGACTTCGATCCTTAGTGGTCCCAGTGCCAACAAATATGCTTGGACAATAGCAAAAGTCCTTTGATCGAAAAGCTTCAAGAAAATTTTTAGCTACTGTAACCTACAAGACCTATGCTATTCCGTCGATTGGTACTAACTCTTTGGACCTGCAATCACACATCATTTGACTTTCATCTATCTCGATGCCCAAGAAGATGCTTACAAGGCAAAGAAGAAGGTCTAGTTTATTAAGGTCTGGTGAAGGCGGCTGAGGTGCGGAGGACCATGGCTAAGTCCCAACTGGCTGAAGCATAGGATGAATTGGAAAGTACATCAGAGTAGCTTTCCATGATCCAAGAAGAGAAAAATGCTTTAAAAAAATTTACCACAATGAAGACTATGGAAGAGTTTTTTGATTGCCATGCATGGCTCCTTCGACTTGGTACAAAGCTGATGATAGATTAGTTCGTATAAGTTGTGCCGGTTGACCTAAAGTACACCGACTTAAAGGAATTCACCTATCTTTTATATGCCCCAATCAACAATGCCTTGAAGAGATAAGTTTGAGGGTGATCAAGTGACATATAGCGGTTCATCCAACACATGATTTAGTTGCAAGGATTCCTACACTTAAGGATCTTTTTTAATATTTTTTTGCTTGTAATGGAGTACTTTTGTATTTCTTGCAAAGTTTTTGTAATTGAACAATTGCATGAAATGAAATGTATCCTTTGAATAATATTTTTACCATTCTATCATTCTTATCTTTTTTGCATTATCATTTACTTTTTGTGGTGTGTGCGGTGATTAATAGTTCATCTCTCGGGAGAGTCTTTTCGATCAATGTAGATATATTTGCCTCTCGACTCATTTCTTATGCTACCTTCATCTTGTTTACTCAGTCAGATCGTTGCTTCAATTAGTATAACCGCTGAGACATGCTTTTGGGGTGATTTACTTGACACAATTCATGGAGCTTGTCGCTATTGGACAGAGAGCCACCTCTAGAACTTTATTTGATTTGATTTTAGAGAGGGTTCTTATCGCTCGAGTTTGAGAGTTAGGTTTGTCATTAAGAATTTTTTATTGATCATACAACTTGCGTCATTGTTGATTTTTGATGTTGATGCATGACTCACATTTAACACTTCTTAAGTCTTGGTTGCTTTTTCTGATCTCTACCTTAGAGGGAGTGCCCCTTATACTAAGTTTATTATCGGATATTGTTGCTACTTTCACATGGGTGACAACGACTTTATATATGCTTAAAATACAAGTAAGTATTTAATACTGCTGCTAGAAGATTTAATTCCTCAGCAACGACACCAAAAACTTGACAGCAGTTATAGATTCGATAAAAATGTATATATAAAATATTCAATAATGGTAAAGTCACACTTATCAACGCAAGTATACGTATCGCTCAAGTAATACAAAACTCTAATGGAGTCTTAGATAGCGATCCCACATGGAGTAATATTAGAGGCTACAAACTAAGATTTTAGATAATCAATACTTAATCACAACAATATAATTCAAATTGCTTATCTGTCACTATAGACAATTAAAATAAATATGTAATTTTAATAACTCTTAAATAACTAATTTTACTAATAAAGTTTCTAATGTGAAATTCAATATATAAGAAAACATCCTTCTCCTTGTCAAGAAATTAAAGTGAATGGATAAAGTGAATCAGTTCAAATTAGATTGTGCCAAATAGGAGCATACATATTC
>NW_018164454.1:192085-217766 GCF_001263595.1 Phalaenopsis equestris
TTTCGCAAATCTCAAGACAAGGAGAAAGACAGAAAAAATTACTCAGAACTCATGAGGAAGATACGACAAAACTCGGAATATATATATCAAAGCAAAGTCATACAAACAACAACAAGTAAATAACACTTATCTCTAATTCCTCCCCAAGCAAACTCCTTGAAGTTCCTCTGAATCTCTTCCTTTCTTTACAACACACAGAATTCTTCTTCGAAACAACAAAGAGGAAGAAATCTCTCACTTTCCCTCCACTCTTACAATCTCTCGAAGAATTCGTCACAATCTAACCCTAAAGTAAACTCTCTACACACTACTGGAACCTCCTGGACGCTGTTCCCTCCTCCAGGCTCCTCTCTATTTTTGGCCAAAATCTTCTTTTAAAATTATAGAAGAGTTTTCTCAAGAGTTGTCTAAGCATCCATCCCAAAATCATCCACATTCAATGCACCTGTTGAGATAACCGGCGATCTCGCCGTCGGCGACCTCGAGGGCGCAGTCAGCGGGCCTTCTAAAATATTTGATCTGCAGTCTCGGGAAAATCTCACCGTCGGCGCCGTTGGGCTCGCCGTCGGCGCCCTAGTTCAAATCTTCATATTTTGGTCTTTTTCGCTCCAAATTCACTTCTTTTTGTTTTTGTTTTGCTCAAATGACCATAATTCAACATACCTGCAAAAAAACAACAAAAAGTCATTTCTTTAAAGTGCAATAACATCAAAATCAGTATAAAATAGGTATGAAAATCTCAACATATTTTTCTTTGGTCAATGGGTAATTGTCAAGACTCAATTTTCACGTGATTTATTGGGCACTATTAATGGTGCTTGTCACTATTAAGTAGAGAACTACCTCCAAAACTATATCTAATCAAGTTTTGAGATAGGTCTATGGTGCGTGACCATTGTAGGCTTTGTGTGTTATGCTGATCTGACGTCTTGTCATCACTATCAACTTTATTATTTGGATTTAAGTTCCCCAAGTGTTGATTAGACGTCAAAGCGTATAAACTCCTCAAGTTCCCCGAGTGTAGATTGAACCTTAGGCTATACATATAATTATCCAACTCACATTTCTAATATTTTTTAAGGAGAAAATTACCAATTCTTGGAGTGAATTTACCTTTTTCTTTTATCTTTCATATGATGATATAAGGAATTGCTAAGGAAAAAAATTACTTGAGATCATCTCTACTCCACATTTGAAGGATCTCCTTGCTATTATCAGTCTTAAGTTTGTAAGCTTCAGAGGTGACCCTTTGGTCGATGATGAATAGGCTTGTCCAAGTATGGTTTAGTTTTTTAACTGTCTATTCGCGAGCAGTCAGATGAACCTTCCTGAGTATAAGGTCTTAGAGGGCAAAATATTCTCTCAGACGTCCTTGTTGTAGTAGCAAGTGGCTTGTCTCTTGACCTCCTACCAAAGAGTTGAATCTATTCGCTTTTCTTCTTCGAGATCAAGCACAAGCATTGCCTTTTTACAATTTGTCTTATGCTAGTTGGCTAGATTTTTCTCATTGAAAGGTGAGGCCGTCACTACACCCTAGCTATGGTGGTTGTATTTGATCGGCAACATCACCTCAATTTTGTGGGATAACATGAATAGAGTCTTTTTGATCACTGTTAATGGCATCATTTGGGTTGCTAAGAGGACCGAAGGAAGGATTTCCACCTAGTTACCTTTTGCTCGTGTCACTTTCTTCCTTAACATATTAAGAATTATCTTGTTGGTGGATTCTGCTTGACTGTTGGTTCTCAGATGATGCACTAATGTAAACTAGACTGATTTCCTAACTTTAGCAAAAATATTTTACACCTTGGTCCATGAACTGCGTCTCGTTATCAATGATGATAACCAATGACATCCTATACTGATAGATGAGGTCCATTCAGATAAAGTTCTAGATGACCTCCTTTGTTATACAGGTGAGCAACTTTGCTTCAGTCCACTTTAAATTGTTATCCATGCCCTTGGATGGTGGGAACGACCAAAAAATGTCGAGCCCCCATAATGCAAAAATCCGAGGGCGGACAATCAACTGCATTATATGAGTTGATTAGTGTTGTAATGGTATGTACTTCTGGCACTACACACATCTGTTTGAGAAGTACTTCACATCTTTTAAATGCGTTGGACATAAATAGCCTTGTCGTTCAATTATGCACGCCTTGGTCTTTCCTCTATAGTGACTTCCACACTCTCTAGAGTGTACCTCATAGAGGATGTCTTCTATTTTGTTTTCTACAATACACCTCAAGTAAAGTGAAGTGTTCAACTTTCATAAGAGCTTGCCTTTGATCAAAAGATATTGGGTTTCCTTGCACTTGAACCTTCAAATTCTTCAACAATTTTTCTAGTCTCCAAGAAGTGGATATAGAGATCCATCTAGCTTTTTATTCCTTTTGTCTCTAATTCCATCAATTTAGGTTCTTCAATTGTTAGTCAGAATAATCTTTGAGGCCTTTCTTCCTCCAAGCGGATGCACTTGGATAGGAGATCGACCACCTGTTTGTCTTCCTTAATAATGCACTCGATTATAATGTTGGCAAACTTCCAGATCTCTATTTTAGCTTTGCTGGGGTATTTGACCATCATCTTATCTCAGGCTTCAAATTTACCATATAATGATTTACCACCATATCCAAATTTACGTGGAGATGTTGGAAACCAATTTTTGTGAACAAGATGCAGGCCGACGATAAGTGCTTTGACCTTCATCTTGTTGTCGGTGACTTTGAATTCTATGGCGATCAAATGATAGAAATGTTATCCGATCAGACTGTTAAGAGAAATTTTGATCCCCACCATTGTCTAGTTGGAGGCTTCATCAATGTACAAGACCCAAGCCTGGTTGCCAGCTATGGATCCATTGTTCAGTTCACATGTTTTGGAGAAAATTGACAGAAATTCCGTAGCTGCTTGCACTTGATTGCTATACTGGGACATAGGAGATGTCGAACTCACTTAACTCCACCACCCATTTGAGGAGCCAAATAGAATGCTCTGACCAAGTGAGAAGGGACTTTAAAGGGTGGTTAGTGATTACCCAAACTAGATAAGTTTAAAAGTATGATGAGAGCCAATGAGTGAAAACAAACAAAGTAAATGTTGATTTCTCCATAACTAGATGCCAAATCTCAGTGCCTTTAAGGATCTGACTGGTGTAGTAAACTTAAAATTGCTTACCAACTCCTCTCAAACTAATGTCGAGCTGATGACCTCAAGTCAAACTCTCAAGTGCGGAGAGAATTCTTCATTTGACTTTGGTCTTTGGAGTAGTGGTGTTGACAATAAGGAATCTTTCAATTTTATGAATGGTAAATCACATTCAGTCAGCCATTCAAAGAATGCTTTACATTTGTCTCTTGATTTTGAAATGAATCGGTTTAGACCTGTTATTTGACCGATCAACCTTTGGAATTCTTTTATGTTTTGAGGTGAAAGGAAGTTGAGTAGTGCTTGTACTTTTTCAGTATTGAATTTTATTCCTTATAAAGTCAAAAGGTAGCCGATAAATTAGCCTATAGATGCTCTGAAAGTACATTTTAATGGATTTAATCTCATGAAGGGGTTTGAATGTTTCATTTAAGTCTTTTATGTGTTATTCAATCAATTGACTTTTAACCAAAACATCATCCACAAACACTTCAATAAAATTTACTTTTTTTCTTAGAGAAAATTATATCCATAATACACTAGTTGGTAGCCCCAACATTTTTAAGCCCAAAGGGCATGATAGTGATACACACTCTTACTACATATAAATGTTGTCTTCTCTGCATCAATCGAGTGCATCATTATTTGGTGATAGTTAGAGAAGCATCCAGGAAGCTCATTAAGGTTTGGCTGACCACTGAGTCCACCAATATGTCGATCCTTGGCAGTGGATATCTATCCATTTGGCATGCAACATTCAAGTTATTGAAGTCCTCACACATTCTCAATTTTTCATTCGCCTTTTGTGCCATGACCTCGTTAGAGACCCACATTAGGTAGTATACCTTTTGGATTAGCTTGCCTCCTATTTCTAGACCTCCACCAGAATCAACCTAGCTAGAGTCATCATTGAGGACTTGATTTTTTGCTTCATTGGTCAGGCGGTTGCATTCATGTTCAACTAGTGGCCAGTGAAATTGAGCGAAATCTTTGAAATCTCTAACGCGGGCCAAGCAAATATATTTTGATGACCCAAGAGGTCTTGATCAGCAAATCTTTGGACTACACATTTAAATTTTTGCATATTAAAAAAGATTTTTCTGGATTCTTTTTTAATAAGAATCTGTGGTCAAGCAAAATGAAGCAAGCCTTCCCTTAGCCTCCATCTATCATCTCTTGGGGCCTCCTCTTTAGACAACTAGTGACAAATTTTGCTCTAGCGGACATAGGGGTGAAACTGTACTCTTTAGTTGAAATATGATTGTTGACCCGCTCCAATAAATTGGATAGGGTATTTGGTTGTTGATGACCCAGAGCATAAGACGATGTGTGTGATTACGGGTTCTGGATGTGTGTCTGCAGGTTCCAGATCCTGCATTTCATGCATCTCCTTCTAGAATCGTGTGACAAATAAGCAAAGACTCTCATTTTGTTCCTGGTTGATCTACAATAGAGAATATAATTCTATTTAGAAAAATCTCTCAAACTTTAATTGGAATAATAACCAAAATATAAGAAGACACACCTTTCAAATATATACATTCACCAATATTGTACTGAATAATCAACTATAGCCTCATATGGTAGAATTATTGGTAGATGTTTAAAGTCAAAGATTCCGGGAGGAAATATACGACCAGGTTGCATAATATTATTAAAATACTCGTTTCAAACAGTATTAATGTATCAACTTTCAAATAAGTTGCACATACTTCTTTGAAGAATGCACCCATTTCATTTAGTGGTTAATTTTCTAACTTGGCAAAATACTAAATGCAGTAGATAACAAGCACTATAAAAAAAAAATATGACAACCATGAATTTTCATGCTAAATTTCTTTTATCTAATTGACACGATACAACGACTCAAGTTTGATGTATATCCACTAGAGTACTTCTGAGACTGCAACAATTCATATATTATTTTTCATTGCTTCAAAGTAAGACAATATGTGACTTTAGGCAATATCGATTTATCCATAGTCATCTCTTGAATTTCAAATTTGAAAAATTTACATGACAATACATACAAACAAACTTAGAAGAGAAATAGTTTGTTTAGGTCCATATCTCCAATTAATGCATCAGGTTAAAATAGAGTATATGTATGTCTCCAGCGCATAAGTATCTTAGATCATAAAAATTAAAGAGTAGGCCTTCGGGGATATGAGCATTAAATACTTAAAATCTCATTAGAGTTAATGCTTACTTAAAACATGGATAATATTAATCTTAAAACCCTATCTCTCATCCATAAAATTCCATAAAATGGATTACATATGTCTCTAATATGTTTGAGCTTATAAATGAGCAAAGTTATTTGGAGGTTTAAGTTTTAAGCATACAAAACTCATAATAGTCAATTCAAGCTCATAATATAGACATGCTATTCCACATTAATAAGATTGAATTCGATGGCTTGAAATCTTAGAAAAATGAATGAAACATAATATGCATATAGAAGAATGCTTAACACATCAAGCACCCCATCTTATAACACAATAAAAGCTCTTCAATCCATAGTATGCATACAGTTAAAGCCTCGCAAATGTGATGAAACAATTGACTTGCATACACAATAACAAATTTTATGTGACTACAAAGCCAAGACAAATGGCCAATAGAAGGATGGGTAAAATCAGGCAAGCTTTCCATTCTACATGCATAAGACAATTAAGTACTATGTATGTAAATCCAAGAGCTCAAGTTACATTCCTAAAGAAAAGAACTCACAAAATAAAAAAAATACAAGAGAAATATGAAATGAAGCCGGGAGAACAGGAGCTCAAGTGTCATTGGAGTCGACGTGTGGTTGGAGCTGGTCGGAGGCTAAGGCGTTGCAGAGAAAAGATAGATAGAGGGAGAATGAGAGAGAGAGAGAGAGAGAGAGAGAGAAACGATTTAGAAGAAAAAATGATACACACACACATACATACATACATACATACATCCTTAACACTAATTATATGATTTAGAAGCAAAAATGATGAAGTCTTCTTTTATTTCTATTTTTAAAGCTAGTTAGTTAAAACTAATTTTTAGTCAATTTCAAAATTTCCATCCAATTTGTAGTCTTACTCCAAAATGTATCATGGGTTGACATGAACTTAATTGTCGATGAAGGTTTCTTCGGATACACAAGCCTATTTAGCCTGCAAGTTTTTTTAAATTTATTACAAAAAATTTGGAATTGATTTTCTTTTTCTTCTTGCATCAAAATTTTATTTTTTACCCTAATTAATTTTTTTTTTTAAAAAAACATTTTTTATAAAAAAAAAAAAAAAAAATCAATATCCATTTAATATGAAATTTACACCCGCACAGTATTGGCTGAAAGCATAAAAAAGTACCTTTTTTTTCTTAAATTTATTTGACCAGCACCTTCTACATACGAGGGGTATTATATTTCACCTCATCAAAAATTAATATCCATGATACCATATATATATATATATATATATAAGGAAACATGCATTTTATATGCACATATAAATTCATTTTGGGATATATATATATATATTCATCTTTGTTGCAATCAATCCATTAGATTCTGTGGACCACTGTTGATTTCAGTGCTGCAAAAGATTTGAATGCCAATGAAGAATTGGGGCCGCTTCAGAGGCTTAATGGCCGGTTCACCTCCTTCTGTCTTCTTCAAATTTGCTTTTTGTCACATTCAGATCTTCAGTAAAAGGCTATTTGACCGAATATACAGAGCAAAACAGCCTTGTAGACCACCATTTTAGTTCTCTGCATGTGCTATTTTGACCCAATGAATAGTAGTAAATTGTCGGCAGAATAAATAATGAAGTTCTCCACAAGGATTGTGTGGTTGAAATGAATAAATAGGACCGGTGGTTGACTCCAACCCTAATTTCTAATTTCTTATCCATAGACTCCTTAAACCTTACTTTGTGGCAGCAATCTGAAGGGTTATATCTGATTACTCTATCCATCTCAAATAATGTATATACTGCTTCCACTAGGCTCTTGCTACCGTGGTTGACAATATAATTAGCGTTGTACATGTTAGACACAAATAGTTTGTATCGGCTTGGGCGTCCATAAAGCTTGTCGTTAACTAGCTTCGATGCACCCAAAATTGACACAACTTTTAACGGCGGACTTTGCGTTGAATGTTTGCAGATGCAAATTTGCATCCTTATTAGCGTTGGATTGTATCAAAGAGTGTCAGAAATAATCGAAGGAATAACATTTTGATGCAAACCGATAAAAATAAAAAAAAATCTATAAAAAAATGATTAAATTTTTGCAACCTGCACACAAAAAATACAAAGAGTATAATAATTCACTTAATCATCATCACAATTCAGAATATATATCACAAACCAATAATGAAAAAAAAAATTATGTAACAAATATTAATCTAAATTCATGAATGTTACATCTAAGCTTATAATACATGTTCACATGCTTAAAAGAAAAAAAAAATACATAAACACCTAAGTGAGGGAAAATCATCATCACTTAATCATCATCACAATTCAGAATATATATCACAAACCAATAATGAAAGAAAAAATTATGTAACAAATATTAATCTAAATTCATGAATGTTACATCTAAACATATAATATATGTTCACATGCTTAAAAGAAAAAAAATACATAAACACCTAAGTGAGGGAACATCATCGAACTCCTAATCATTCTTCTTTAACTGCTCCTCATCCTCATCCACAGAACTCATAAGCCGCTTGCACCAGTGACTTGCAATATTCTTCGTCAGGCATGCTAGAGTATTCTCAATGCTATGCTGGCCTTCATGCATTTGTTCATGCATCTGACGGAACACTTCATTCATAGCACTAACCCGATTGGCAAGCTCCTCATGCTTTGATTGAAAATATAATATGATTTGAATTGATCAAAAATTTTTATTAATTTATGCTAAAATTATCCCATATTCAATAAAACTAAAAAAATATACAAATCAAATAAAATTTTTTTATGATCTTATTAATTTATATAGAATAATTAGGGTAACAACATACTAATAGTAAATAATTTTAAAATATTGAAATATTTATATTTGTAAAATATAGTAAAATGAAAAACAAGCAACATGAAAATCAAGATAAGAACATCATAGATTATGTTGAGCCAAGCAATTTTTCTAACCGGTTTATGTTACAAAAAAAATCTAAGACTTGCATATCTCAATTTCTTTCTCTCTCTCTCTCTCTCTCTCTCTCTCTCTCTCTCTATAGAGGCAAGCTTTCGTCGCTCCCTGCTTTAGGTTCCATAGGAATCAGGTGTTCTTCTTAGGCTTCAGTGCATTGGCAAACATCGATAAAAAATCTTATGAACTCCACAAAACAGATGATTAATCCCACAGGCAAACCGTCGAACCACCGTATTGTGGTTGATCTCAGCATTGAGAAGAATAACTCGCACTTAGGGGCATCAGAGGTTTTCAACATGCATATGGATGATTTGAACGACGCGAGGTGGTCTTTGGGATTCAATCGTCCTTTATATGATTCAGGCATTTTGAGCTTCTCTGAGGCTTCAACTCTCTAGAACTTTAGAGAGAAAGCATTCTCCGTTGCCTCTGCACCTCAGTCCGCGCTGGTTAGTTCCTCTCCTCCACAAGGGCGGATCTAGTGTTGCCCTGGTACAACCTGTCGTCGGACTTCTCCTGTAGGTGGATCACTCCTCCTCTATTGTTTGCTAGCGGTTCTCCTTGAGGGGGGTTAAGTGCTCCCCGCTAGGCTGGCTCTCCTCCAGAGACTGAAATTCCCCCAAGACAACCACGACTTTGAGTACCTCTACAAATTTTTCAGATATCTGGTTGGTGATTTGAGTTCTCAGATCCTGGAAGCCTTGTTGAATGAATTTTTCCATGAAGTCCCTAGTGCATGCTGCTTCCACCATGTTCCTCTGAGTTGATTATTTATGTTGTTGCTTGGCTCCTCTTCTTGTTGACAACATGTTTTCACGCACAACACCTCAAGGTTGTTGAATGAAAAAATGTTCGGGATATACGCCCAATGTATAGAGCATTCTATAGGAGAGAGAGAAAGAGAGTGCGTGTGAGTGTGTGCTGTAAAACAGTAAAAGAGAGTTCTCCTTTTATTCATTATATGAACCCCCTGTTTATACGCATAGGTCGCAACATTACAATATACACATCACTCCCTTCATTGATTTGTCAGAGGGCGTCGCAACATTACAATATACACATCACTCCCTTCATCATTGATTTGTCAGAGGGTTCACTCCCTTCATTGATTTGTCAGAGGGCTTTTTTGATAATTTATAGAGGTATTTGCATATAATAAAATTAGAAGTCCGATTCGATCGGCAGAAATTTCACCGATCGCCTATTGAGCCTTAGCTTCGTCGGCATCTGATCCGAGAGAATATTCTTTGCCGATCGTCCTGATGACTAATCAACGCCTTGTGAGAGATCTCCTGACACGCTTTATCTATCGCTCGAATAAGGCGCTCCCTTCGCTAGTATCCAAATCAGACGGTCGTCTACGAATTATGTCCGATTGATCATATCTTCTTCCTAAGCTATTTTTTTATCTTGAAATTCGTGCTGACATATTTCTCTCTCTCTCTCTCTCTCACACACAGATATATATATATATACATTCAGTTTTTTGATCTGGTCAGTGAAGTGAAAATTAAAATTACATTAATAACTGAATATCGAATACAGAGGTTTTAAAAATAAAAACTTGAAATACATTTTTGCAACATAATCGAATCAAATCAAATTCTTCACTTCTGAGCAAGTAATGCACATCTCTACTTAAAAGATTTGGAACAGCTACACAGCTGTACGGTTTTAGAACATTTGACTGAAATAGAAGCCATCAAAAGCTTATTTTTCAGTTTTCCCTTGAAAATGATTTGTAGCCGTTAATACATTTAACTCAAACTCAAATATTTTAATACTTAGATCCAAAACCTTAATGTGAGTGCAAGCCAACATGACACGAAACTCATTTAGATTGTGGCCGAATAATGTCGGCTTATAGCTTCAGGCCAAAGACAAATCAGATTATGTAATCAAATTAGAAATATAACCTCACGCACGATGCGTGTTGCGCGTGCAATAATAGCCTGTGCTAGTATGCATAGGCAATCAGCCAACCACCCACGTGAGCAGGCTGTAAATTTTCCTGCTGGCTAGCTCCAGCTCATGAAATTATGTAGGAAGATTTGCCTACAAGTTACATCCTTCTCAATTCCTATGTATTTACATCTATAACACATAAACATCAACTTTACCTCTGCATGAAAATATTTATTTCACATTATAAAAATAATTAAAATAGTGATATATTCTTTTGTGACATCAGAGTTTTGGGTGGTATAATCGTGAGCAGGCTGTAAATTTTCCTGCTGGCTAGCTCACGAAATTATGTAGGCAGATTTGCTTGGGTGGTATAATTAAGAAGTAATGTTTAGGTGTTAGATATGTAAATACATAGGAATTGGGTGGCATGTACGTAAATGCTCCAATAATATATATTAAATGAAGTACTAGACTCATAACACTGTTGGCCAATAAGGGGTAGAAAATTCTTGGCATGATTAATCAACTGCATATTACCAAGCCATATTATATATGTATGCACGTATGTATGTATGTATGCATGTCTGTATATATATATATTGCAGCATGTTGTTCAATCTGTCAACCTGTTTAAAATAAATCCACTTAACAGCTCTTATTTAGCACACTATTTGTGAAACTGACAACCTTTTCCTTGGTTGTTCAGCATATAATTTGCCTTATTAAAAAAAAATTGAGTAAAGGTATCTTAACAACTTTTAATCAGAAAGAGTTTAAAGGCTTTTAAATTTATTTTAAAATGAAAGTTGAAGAAGTATTTTATATCTTAACATTGCAAAAAAATTCACCATAAATAAGAAAACCTTGTGAAGGAGGGAATAATAATTCACTATATTGGTAGATAATATAGCATTGATGTCAATTTTTAGTTAGAAGATGATGGCCAAAAGATAGTAGTTAGGTGATGATGATTGAGCAATGACAATGAGGTGATGAAAATTGAGCAATGATGA
Source organism: Phalaenopsis equestris (assembly GCF_001263595.1). Lineage (NCBI taxonomy): Eukaryota > Viridiplantae > Streptophyta > Magnoliopsida > Asparagales > Orchidaceae > Phalaenopsis > Phalaenopsis equestris. Next base: position 203,299 of record NW_018164454.1, read on the forward strand.
TCAGGTGATCATGATCATTAACATCGAATATTTAAATGAGCTTTAGGATTCTTCAAATTTCTAATCTTTGATCAATTTTAGTTCTATAAATTGAAGATTGAAGGTTTATTTATAGTTTTTTTGAAATAGCATTATTATTGTTTTAGTCAAAATTCTTAAACACTATCAAATGGCTTATGTCATTCATGCAATTGAATAATTTTTTTAGACATTTAAGTGTCTTATACATATCAAAATTGAGTGACATTAGACTCGTTAGTTTTTTCTTATCAAAATGCTCATTTTAGTTGTTAGAAGCTAAGATTTGAATATTATTTAGCATGTCAAACATTGCGATGATGATTTTAATTATACTTTGAGTGATTGATTTATGTTTATTTAGATTAGGATTAAATCACATACGGTGTCATTCAATTCATTCAATCGAAAAGCTCATTTCAAGTATAATCATATAGTGGTGATAGTGGTCACTGGCACAATTGTAGAGGGAGCTAATTGACAAGGCAATATGCAATGATAGTGGGTGACTAGAGGTGATTGTTATTTTTTTTAATACTCAAAATACTTAATAATTGTTTTGAGTATCCTTAAATAATCTTGTTTAAAAATAAACAAATTTAAATAAATTAAATAAAAATATTTAAAAAAAACATAAAAGTAATCCCAAATGAGCACTAAACTGCCCATCACATTCATTAACTCATATAACAAGATGCAGAATCAGGATCTTAAGTGAACCATGGTTAAATCAAAGACTTGCTAAAATAAATCAAAATTTAAATTTAAATTAATCGAATTAATATAAATAGCCAAAACCAAATAAATAAATTTATAATGAAAAAAATTTACAAACTAGCAAAAAATGTTTTAATCTTGTTTCCTGTCGGAAAATTCACAGTTGCAGAGTGATATTTTAATTAACATCTTAGTATTGTAAGAAGATTTATGACATACAAAGATAAAAAAAATTAGGGGACTCTAAGATTTTTGACATGGAAAACTCTTAGAAAGAGAGAAAACTACGGGGAATAGCCAAATTCAAGTAATCCACTATATAATTATAATTACATATGTTCACTCTTCTTCTTAGTAGAGAGGATGAAATTACAAAGATGATAATCATAGGTATAAATAGTAGTTTGACTATAATAATCCTGATTGAGCTGCAACAAATATAGTTCCTAGCTAGAATAATAGTAGTTGATCAGAAAGGGGATTGCTGGGTAAAAACAGTAGTCAACCACAAAGATAGTAGATGGAAGCTATAATAGATTAATTGACCACAAAGTCTGTAATCAGTGGCTGCAAGAGTAGCAATCAACCACCGAAATTGTAATTGGAAACTGTGAGAACAATAGTTGGCCACAAAGGCCATACTTGAAAGTCAAAAGGTAATCATAAAGATTGTAGTCAATGGTTGCAATAGTTGTAGTTGACCATAGAAGTCATAATTGAACGTTGTAGGAATAGTAGTTAGCCACAAAAGACTGTAATCGATGGTTGCAAGAGTAGCAACCTGTCGTAGATGTCGTCTTTAGAAACTGGGACAATAGTAATTGGCCATAAAGTCCACAATCGATGGCTGCAAGTGCATCATTCATCCATAAAAGTTGTAGTTGGAATCAATGGCAATATTAGTTAGGCACAAAGGCAACAACTAGCCAAAAAAACTATAATCGGTGGTTGCAATAGCTGCATAGTGGTCATAGTTCAAAGATGCAACAATAGTAATTAGTCACAAATACTATAGTTCGTTGCTCAAGAGCAGTAATCGGCCATAGAATCCATTGTTGAGAACTGCGACACAAATCATTAACAATAAAGGTTGTAGTTAGTGGCTATAAAAGTAGTAGTCAACCATAGAGACTGTAGTTAGAAATTGTGACAGTTGTAAGTAGCCACAAAAGCTGTAGTTGGTGGCTGCAAGAGCTGTTTCGACCATAGAGGTCATTGTTAAGAAATATGATAATAGTAATTAGCCACAAAGGCTATAATTGGTTGTTTCAATAACACTTGTTGGCCACAGAAGATGTAGTTAAAAGTTGTAATAGCAACAATTGACCACATATGTCGTAGTTGGAAGCTATAAGAATAGTATTTGCTTATGACAAAAGCCATATTCAAAAGTTGTAACAATAACAGTTGACCACAAAGATCGTAGTTGGTGTTTGGACCCCTTCTCTCAGAGAGATTAGGCTTACAACTTTACATTGAACAATGCATTTTTCTTTATACAATGTAAAGGAAAATATAAATGCTAGGAACAATCGCCATATTCAGATTATGATGGTCATAAGCAATATTTGTCAGTGGCCAGTGGTCAATAGTGGTAGGTGGTGACAACTGGTGGTGGTCAATGGCGGGCGACTGTTAGTGGTTGAATGTGATCGATAGCTATAGAGACCGATAGTTATTGTCGGGTTCTCAATATGAGCATTATATATATGTTACAGTCGTATTTTGGATATGACATTTTCAATTAAAGGTTGGTTGTCGGAGGTCAACGTTGGTGAGCAATGATGACTGACGGTGGTCGATGACTACAAAGGCCGAATGATTTTGCTAAGACTTTAGTTCGGACCGGGCTTTGCAAGCCCTCTTCTTTTTCTTCTCCCCCATCAAGAGAGTGAGTCTATTTATAGCTTCTAAGGTACGGGTATTTTGGCTTTTTTGCGAATAACTTTCCCAATCACTTGATCGGACGACCCATATTGATCCATCTTGATCATGAGAGGTTTTTAAATATTCGAGTGATTTAATGACCACATGATAGAGTGAACTTGGGCTCTTTGAATTTCTCTCATCGAGACGCTCAATTTAACTATAAAAATATCAAATTTGGAGTTTATTTGACAATGAAATTGACGATCCAAAGCTTCCAAATGTACTTCAATGGCTTGATCTAGGTTTGATTGGACCCATATTTATCTGACTATGATATCATTAGGTTCATCTTGTCTATACAACCAGTTTGACTAAAAGTTTTCTGAAAATGAGGCTTCAAATAATCTAGAATTTAAATCATTAACGTTTATTGTTCAAAAAATGCATCGAGATTCTTAGTAGATGATAAAAATATCTTGATGTTACAACAAATCTAAAATATGATTATGTCTCTTAAATTATGACTACTATTCTTCATTGCATCAAAATCCTTAACTATATTCTTTCTTAAATCTCATTGTAATATCCTTCTTGATGAATGTTTTTGAAGAACTTATAGAAAAGACGTCTTATTTTTTTGGAAAGGTGAGCCCAAAAGACAATATGCGTGATTTGAACCTGTGACCTCACCTTTAGAAACTCTACCCTCAACCACTATATCCCGAATAAGTGCGTTCGTCAATCTTATATCACAATAAGGACTTAATAATTTTCATCACAAAAAGTGCTGGTTCATTTATAGTGAAAAATGGTTAAGTTAAAATCTATTAAATCTATTATCAATAAGGGAAGTATTATCAATTTTCTCATCTTAGCTAGCTTTTAACAAAGAAAAAAAATATTATTAAGCAATTCTAAAAAAAATAGGTTTTAAAAAGCTTTTATTTCAACCAACCCAATTGAATTTTTATGTGTATCTTTTTCATGATTCATAATATATTTAGTACAAAATTTAGGGAAATTTAGATACATACCAAAATATTCTTATGTATTTATATATCTCACTGCCCAAAGCTTGATCTTTACACCTATAAACTTTTGGTGTCACAAACTTATGCATAAAAAAAAAAAAAAAAATCACTTTTAAAAAGATAGTGATAATGATATTTTTAATGTGATTTTATACATATGAGCGGTATGCATCTAAATTCTTTATATATTTAAGACCTTACATGAACTTTCACTTTGCTAAATATCATCAACTAATTTACCAACAAAACACAGCCAAGCTATAACAAAAGCAAAATAATTTTGTTGTTAACAAATGTAGTAATTGTAAATCAAATAATCATTATATTAATCAACAACAATTTGTTATGACCTATAAGAAACCATAAAGAATAATAGAAATAATGAAAGATTTGTTTTCCACGAAAGGGGGATGATGACAGAACAACAATGATAGGATGAAGATGGTTGGGCGATGCGGTGGAGCGATCATGATTGATGATGGTTTTTGGACAACAAAGGTTGAGCAATGGTAATGAAGCAATGACGATCCGATGACAGTGGTCCAATAGGGATTAAATAGCAATAACTTTGTATAATAAGTGGACAATGATGACTTGATAATTGTGGTCAATTTGTAGCTGTTCAATGAATAATAGAGTGTAAGGGGAGAGAGACGGAGGAGTGAGCTGTAACACGTTGTGTCTTATTTATAAATTAATTTCCATATTTATAGAGGAAAGGTTACAATATCGTGATGTTACATTTTCTCATTATTTTAATGGGGTCTATCTTAAGATATTTTTTGTATTTTACATGCTTTAACTTATTATACGGTTTCTCTCTAGGTCGACTGAGTAAGCTTAATTGACTTTGGGTCAACAAGATCAGGTCGATCGACTAAGTTTGATAGATATGGATCAGTAAGTTGATATCGCCAGACAATTGATTATGGACTCTTGATGGGGGGTCTCTGGATTTCTCTGGGATCATTAGAAATGCTTGGAATCCAGATCTTCCTTAGAACAGCTCTCTTATGACAGTTGACTCAGATGCCTATTTTTTCCTCTTTTATGTGCGCATGGCTCATTCTTTTATCCTCCCGTCATCTTCGATTTGTCCCGTGGTTCATTCGGCTTTGGTTTTACTGGCTTTACCTCAGATAACTTCACTCAGTCAGACAATTGAACCTCACGGTCTTATGTCATTAGATCCTTCTTCACCGTACTCTTTTCTTCTAGACAATTATTTCTCTTCAAAATCAGCACTAACACTTTTTTGATGTACCCTTTAAACATCCATTATTTTCTAAAATGCAAAAATAAAATTTAACTCAAAGATATAATCAAAAGGCTTTTTTTTTAAAGAATTTTCTTCCCCCTTTGGATCAATAAACAACTCATTAGGGCTATGGAGAAGCATTCTCTAACACAAGCTTCAAGTTTTTCTCTATAGTGGGGACAAATGTCCTGCAAGAGTTTAACTAATGGAGCGGCAAGGGTTTATAGTTCCTACACTGAGACCCAAGTCTGTGCCTGTAAAGATGTAGACTATCATAATCTCTAAGATCCGAAGGGGAGATTTTTGCCCTAATTTGTGGCCCCATTTGTATTTTACTCTTTTTAAATATACTATTGCAAAACTTTGCCTTTCTGAGCATTTTTCATTTCTTAATTATTAGATATGTAAAAACACAAAAGTTAGTGGCATGTATGTAAATTCACCTAGATTATACGGAGAGAGAGAGAGAGAGAGAGAGAGAGGAATATCCAAAGGAACCTTGGAAGGAGCTGGCTGCCCAACCAATAAGGAAATGCTACATAAGTACTTGCTTCGAGGAAATAAACGTTTTAAATAGAAAAGGAGCAATCATGTGATGTAGCCATCCACCAATTAAAATGCAGGACGACGATTCCCTTCCCAATAACTAAACTATTAAATTATGTGACCCCCTACTATATTAATTCATAAGTCCAAAATAATTATTTAATTGCTAAAAATATTTAATGGGCTTTTACATACATACCACCTAAATCTTATACATTTATTATATGTATAACACATATATTTTGTTTTTTTTACATATATACCAATCATAATTAAATCATCCATATCACATAATAAAATACCACTATTTTTTTACTTTTAAAATGGAAATATATGTTTCAAAATTGGTATGTCTATAAAGTTTAAAATTTAGATATTAGAGATATAAAAATATAAGAATTTAGTGTCATTTATGCAAATTTTTTAAATATAAACAATATTAATTAATATCTTAATTATATATCAACACATTTGTAAATATTATATCGCTATCATTTACCATCCAAGAAAATATTACTCATGATTAAATTATAATGCTTTTTTTTTAAATTAAGCGGCTAAATAAAGATAAATAAAATTATTTTAATAATGAAAATGTATTATAAGAATAAATACTTATAGTTGTTGAACAAAAATATTAAGCTCATATGATAACATCAATATGCTAAAATAATAATTCTAATATCAATATATTAATTTAAGAGTTAATAATCTCTAATTATTTTAGCTTTAATCAACATAAAAAAATAAAAAAAAAAGTTATTTTTTATTATTTAATTTTCTTTTCTAGAGGTGGGGATTAGATAAAGAAGAAGAGTGAAGGGTTGAGGTGGTGAGGATAGCAATTGGGGCAACATGAGCTCAACAAGGTGATGGCAATACATCCTAAGTATCAGCATCAGTAGACCCCCAGACCTAAATCTAGAATGAGCGTCCTAGAACGAGTGTCACTTGCTCGACTATGTTGTTAATCTCATGACTTTGTAAATGCACCTAAAAAATGGGAGCGATTATTGCATCAGAACATTCGACGTAAATCTGATTCTGGAGTACAGTGGGCACTTGCCACGTGGCAAGTGGGCTCCACTGTAATACATTAGTTGGGTAGGTACTTTAGACGGATGGGGCCCACTTACCACTTGACGCACTCCACCGGACTACGGAGGCAAACATAGCTAATAATTTTTCCGAGAATGGACCTCGTGGAGTGACCCGCCGTCCAGAGAATTTAGTTGCTGATTGTTTATTTCCATAATAATAATAATAATTATTATTACAATTATATATATGAAAAATATTGAAAAAAAAATTGAATCAAAACATTTCTTATGTAATTTTTTGTTAAAATTTGATAAGATACCCTCATACAATTTTCTATTATTAAATACCCACTGAGAATATATAAAAATGAAACTTTGTACATGATCATTGAGAAGTTTAAATAGCTGTTTGGAATCGATTTTATATTTTATTTCTCATTTTTTATTTATATTTTTGATTTGAAATAAAACATATTTAATATATCTAAATTTTATTTAATTGCTTTTAAAAACATTTCAGTGTTCTTAAAAGCAAAAAAAAAAAAAATGTTTTCTAAACTTCATGCTGTCAGAAAAGCAAAAAAATCTGGCAACATGGAGATAAGGTGGCATAAAAAGGTTGGTTCTGCAAAATAAAATAAAATAAGGGTTTGATTTTTGTAAATAAAAAAAAAGAGTTTTTAAATATATTCTAATTATTTATAACGTAGGGGTCATGCTACATAGCTGTCACCAAGTCAACTAATGCGGCCAAAATTTAAGCATGAATCCTTTTGACCGTGCTTGGTTTCTCTTAGAACCAATCTAGCTCTATAAACTTTTATGTGAATAGAATAAGAACAAAATAACTGAAATTCTATAATTCTTAAAATATGAAAAATGGACATTTCACTGGCTCGTCTGGGGCAGCTTATAAGTGTGGGCGACGTTTTTAAAACGCCGTCGTACCATTTGGTTCCCGCATTTCACCAGATTATCCGAAATTAAGTTTGGGTTTTTACACTAAACGCAGGTCGCGGGCTGAGTTTCAACATAAACAACTTATCCTGAAACTCAAAAGCTTGTCATTTTCATCTATATCACCGAATTCTTATGTATTTACATATCTAACAACTAAACCCTTACTTTAAATTAATAAAATACAACTCTTTATGTATAGGTAAGGTGCTACATATATCAAAATTGAAGTATAGAGGCTAGATATGTAAATACATAGGAATTGACTGATATGTATGTAAATCATCCTTATATTCATCTTTATAAACATTATGCTTATGAAGGTTATGTCCTCCTAAAATCAAGATATATATATATTTTTTCACCTTTTGTTTTAAATTCGGATTTATTATTATTATTTTTCAAATAAATTAAATAATGATAATATATAAAACAAGATGATAGCTGGCAATGAGTAGCATTGTATGCTATTTTTTATTAGGCTATCTACTTATAATAATTTTATAGCCGTTGAGATGACTTTGAATCAACGTTTTGAAACTGGTCGTGAAGCTTACTTTACACATGATGTCATTTGAGCTGTTAATTACGTCTTAATTCTACTTTAAATTAAGTTTATTAATAAATAAAATGATCTCATAATGAAATAGTCAAATCAGGTCGTCAAGACTACTGATGTCCACTCAGTAATCAATCACTATATTCAACATTTACCTAAAACTATCCAATATGAGTTGTTCTAAAAAACTCTTTTCTTTGCCTGGATATCATTGAAAGTTATTCATGAATCAGATGCTGTTAATTGGTTAAGACTTATTCATTTTTGCAACAAACACTTAAATAAGTGTTTATATTTGATGTTTCATAACAAAATTTCATGATTTGGTAGGAATCTCGATGCATTTTGTAAGCAATAGATATTTTGATTTAAATTTAAAATTATCGAGAACTTTGATTTCAACAAAATTAAAATAGAATTGGCCGTCTCAACAAGTGGAAACCAATGATACTAAAATCGTCCAATTTGAGTCCGAGCAAGCCCTGATCAAGTGATTGTACCATATTTAGAGGCTTTAAGTTGTTAATTTAAGGGTCAAATGAACTTCAAAATTTGTCGTACTTATAGTCATATCAAACACCTTGATGAGAGGAATCCAAAGAGCACAAGATCACTCAATTATGAGGCCATTGATGCTCTCAAATCATCAAAAAATATCTATGATCCTTAAGAGAAAAATGTGGTTAACTCAATATAGTAATCATTCTTAAAAGAACAAGAAAAGAAATTCCAAAGATAAATATTGAAATAAGGTAAATTTGGAAACCTTAGAGGAGAAGGTTGAAGTTAAGCTCAAGTTAAAATTAGTACTGATAAAGTTATTGTAAAAGTCAAAAGATTAAAGGGTGTCCTAATTTAGCTATGAAATTCAGTAGTTAAATTGATAAAGACATAATTAAAATTATTTAAGTGCTTATTTAACCAACTTTTGTGGAAGAAGTTTTAATTTTATTAAATTCAAAACCCACTCAAGTAATTTAAGAAAAATTACATATATCTAGCATTAATGCGATTTATATCAGGAAGATAGGGGTTCACTATGACCACTCAATTTTTAGGAATACATTTGAGCACTTAAGTTTAAGTATTTGTTGAATTAATAAGATCACTATTATTTTTAATCCATAATCTCTCCCAAGTTTTATTTTAACTCTATGTTTAGATTTTGAAATTATTTGAAGTATGAAAATGTGTAAGTTTGAGGGGTTTTTGATATATATGAATTATGTTATGTGAAATAATTGTCTAAGTTTCTTGTCTATTTTATTTATTATTTATTCTTTTTATGCTTTTTTGCATGTTTTTGTGTAATGTGCAGGTTACAGATGCATTTGAAAACTTCAAAAACACTTAGCAACCACTAGATGGAAACTCAAATCCCAAATGAAACCATTCAATGCCACCATGGAAACCTGAAAGCACGGTGTTCTTGTGCTAGGAGACGGGCACGAAGGTGTCCCTCTTTAGCACCCCAAAGCTAGACCGAGAGCCTAGTGCTCTAGCGTTAGGCAGGGGGTGCAAGGGCGCCTCTCTTACCCAAATTTCGCCATGGAAACCTGAAAGCACGGTGTTCTTGTGCTAGGTGGCGAGCACGAAGGTGTCCCTCTTTAGCGCCCCAAAGCTAGACCGAGAGCCTAGTGCTCTTGCGTTAGGCAGGGGGTGCAACGGCGCCTCTCTTACCCAAATTTCGTGTGATAGATAGAAAGCCTAGTGCTCTTGCACCAAGCAAGGTGTGCAAAGGCGCCCCCTGATGCCCCATTTCCCAATTCAACACTTTTCTTGAGCACAAGCTGCAAAGGCTGCGGGAAAGTGGCACCCAGGCACCTCGCTTAAATATCCTCTTAGCTCCACTGTGAGCGCTTACATGCTCCTCCAAACCAAGCACCACATAAAGATTCAAAGCCATAGACCTCCTACACCACACTATGAAATCTTAGCGCTGACGAACCTAATGACGAGTTATAGCAGTTTCACATTACTGTAGTTCCGAGCCATTGATTCGTGGGATTGAACATTACAAATCAAAATTTTCTTAAGACCGGAGGGCGCTCTCTATGGTCTTCGACTTCTCTTATTCTTCAAGATTCTTCTGAAGGATTTTTGTGAGTGTGACAATAAGTGAATTTGTTGAGAGAGTGGAGACTTCGTGAGCAACATTGAAAAAGGAATTGTGAATGTTATATTGAATCTATTTTAGGGTGTAATTTTTGTTTTTTTATTTTTTCTCAAACTTTTGTAATTTCTTTGGTTTGAAAGAAACAAAGTTTCGGTTGTGTTTCAAAGCATGAGTAGGAACTAAAATTTTTGTTGTTCTTTTGATTTCATGATTATAAACACTAGGTTTTGATGGTTGTTGTGACTTGATTAATTTCATGTTTTAATACATTTTTTATCCTTCTGTATTTCATTGACAAGCAAACTGGCAACTTGAATTGTTAAATTATGTTATGAATTTTGAGATGCGGAAGTATCCAAAGAATTTCATGTTTTAATACATTTTTTATCCTTCTGTACTTCATTGACAAGCAAACTGGCCACTTGAATTGTTAAAGTATGTTATGAATTTTGAGATGCGGAAGTATCCAAAGTGAATAATCTATAATAAACTTCACAAGCCAAAGAGGATAGGGATATTTCTCGTGATTTAGTGCTATCATCTAGGGCAATATATAAACTTAAGATTTCACCAAATTTAGGGAACTAAACAATTGGAGGGTTACAAACTTAGTGTAAATCAATCCTATGAATTTAAGATTCATATCAGAGGATAAACCTTCTGTTATTGTTGTCTCCTCGCAAACTTAGGATTTATCACTTTAAAAAATTAGGTTTAGTCACTTTTACATAAACACCAAAATCTCACACTTTCAAACTAGGGTCGATTATCATAGACTACAACTTTTTCTATTTGGAATTAACCTCGTTCCCTGTGGGATCAATAGACGGACTTCAGTTTTACTTGTATGACACATATACTTGCATGATTTGTTAGTGTTTCACAACACTTGATTCGTATTAAGATTCATGCAGGATAATAAATATTTCTTGATGAAGTATTATGATACGAGCCCCAGCCATCCCTTATGCATCTATAATTCTAGTGTCACACCCTATACTCGGGGGGAATCGAATCCCATACCAGATGGGACTTACAACTGACAAGCAGATGCTCGGCCAGCTGATCTGAGTACACGATATATATATATATATCTTGCGAGAAAATTCACAGCTACATAATGACAATTTAACATTTTAGCATTGTATGTTGATACAACACCCATACTGATAATTTCAAAGTAGCATGAGGAGACACCAATATTTTTTATGTGGAAAAAAAACTTATGAAGAAGAAAAGCCATGAGACCCAGCCCATCGAAAATGTTTCCGCTATGAGCGAGTAATTACAAATAATGCACCATTTTCCCACAATTGGGAGAGCAGAGTTACATCTTCACACCATATATAACATATAGAAAGCTTTAGGAGTCCGGAAAAAGTTGTCGTATTTTGAATTTGTTGGCCTTAAGCAACTGTTGTTGAGAGAAAGCATTGGTTCTTAAATACGACGTTATTTACTACACCATATTCGAGATACATTGTTACGCGACAAAGTTCACCTACGGTGGAGAGAAGGGGCAACTGACGCTAGTGGGCAAGGGTGGTTGATGGTGGTCGACGACTATCGGGGGGCAGCGATCGATTGTTGTTGGCGGCTACGGATGCCAAAAGTTATCATCGGGCCTTCAAACTAAAATAACACTAGAATATGACTCCTACTCCGCCAACTGAAAGGAGGAGATCTATTTAGAGGCTCAAAGGGAGCAATATTTTGGTCCTTTTACGAGCAGCTTTCCCAACCATCGGACAACCCATATTGATTTACATTGATCATATGAATTTTTTAATGATTTGAGGGCCTTAATAACCTCAGAATTAAGGGAGCTTATGTCGATACACTCAATTCAAATATGAATATTTGAAATTTGAAGTTCATTTGACCGTCCAATTAAGCTTGATATAAACCTGATTAGACTCAGGTTCAACTAATTTCGTATTACTATTTTTGTCTTGTCGATATGATTTGTTCACCTTTGAACTTGTTAAACTCGGAGCCCAAGATGATCATTAATTTGGATATGAAATATTTTTCTTAAAAAAATACTTTAAGATTCGTGCGAGAGAATAAAATATTTTTGATGTATCAAAACTTAGAGATAGAGAGAGAGAGTACAGATTGTCAGCAGGCTTTAAAAAAATTAATTTTTTTCTAATGATTCCCTAAAACCGTTAGCTCCCGAATATTAAATATACATAAACCTCTTAGATCAGACAAGGAAAGAACTATAAAGTATATAATATTTGCAAATAAATAAATACCTCAGTAATGAATCTATCACTTACCCATAATTTTTTTTTTTTAAATAGCAATAATACAAATCAATTTTATAATCTCATCTCCTAAACATTCCAAACCCCAGCTTAGAGGCCGGTTATAAATCTCATTTTTAATTATAATGCATATATGATCTAACCTAGTTGTCTAAGCCTGAAAAAAAAATATTATATCAGGACTTCGTATGTAGAGTTACGTGCGGAGTCCAATGAAGTAATGCAACACATGAAATCATGCCACACATGTAAAGAAAAAAAATCTGCCTGGTAACTTAGGGGAATATTCCCCTGTGTTATTCAGATGTTATTGATGTGTTATTGTGTTATTATAACACTAGGAATATTCTCAAAGCACAATAACACATGAATAATATACAATAACACCTGAATAACACGAGGAGAATATTCTTTTATGTTATTGTTTGTGATTTCATTGAACTCCGCACGTAACTCTATGTGCAAAGTCGTGATGTAATATCTTTTCCTGACAGAACAATGTGGCTCAAGGAGAGGCTTGCTAAATATGACGATGAACAGCTACATGTGGGCCATGGATGTTCATTAAATGTCGGTTTAGTTACTTAATTTGTCTTTTAATTCTCATTAAACTTCCTAATCTCAGCCGCCTCAATAATTCTGGAAGCCCTAATCATTGGGCCCATCTTGCGCTCAGAAACAGAAAAAGGAAATTTACATTTGTCCCACTTAGTTTCCGTGTATTTACACATCTAGCACGAGTTTGGATTTTTACATTTATGAATGATCTATGACATCAAATGTGTGTTTCACTTTTGAAAAATTAAAATAGTAATATTTTTTTATGTGATATGATAGATTTCGGAGGTATAAATATAAGAAAATAAAATTTAATTATTAAATATGTAAATACATAAGAATTGAGTGGTATGTATGTAAATGTACCAACCAATCAAAAGTTGTGTGGGCCGGCCGGCCGACTGGTGTGAGCGATCGAACCCATAAGCACCTAGCAAAATCTATTCATAGGATTATTTAATAAAGAGAAAGCAAAACATATTTAGATAATTATACTAATGAGAAGGTTGTGGATATGTTTTTTTTCTAGTGAAATGAATTTCTCCTAACAATAGGAGAGAAAACAAAGTTCTGGCAGTGCTCCGACAAGATCTGCCCCACTCATTCCCCAAAGAACGAAGAAGCTCTCCCTTAAAAGGAGATTCTAGTGAAGTTTTTTACTCCAACGAAGTCTTGACGAAGCTTCGATGATTCTTCCCCAAGCCAGGATGAAGCTCTCCTTTAGAGTAAGAGATGATACACCTTGCTCCTTGCTAGCCGCACTCCTCAACAAGCTCTCTTCACACGCATAAAGAATGGTGGAGGACGAAGAAGACCTTTTTGGTGAAGAATTGAGAAAGAGAGGAAGAAGAAGAAGAAGAAGGCTGGGGGAGAAAGCCCTCACTCCCATCACTCTCTCCTTTCTCTCAAGATCTTGACTTCAATGCTTCCATGTAGAAACCCTAGCTCCAAGGAGTAAGATGCTCCAAGCTCCAAGGGAAGAAGAAGGTTTTCAGCTCTTGGAGGAGGCCACAAAAAATGTTGAAGTGAGGATATGATGATGAAATGAGGAGTAGAAGCAGCTTAAACTAGCCCCTCCCAAATTTACTCCCAAACATGCCAAAAATGGCCTTGCCAACTCAATCTATGTGCCTCCAAAAGAGGAATAACTATCTCCTTTATCTCCCCCCTAACAAAAACAACCCCAAAAAAAAAAAAAACACTACAATTTTGACTACCCAAGACAAGGTGTCGGGATGTTGTCCTTTCTCTTTTAAGCTTTGTGGGGGCTATCTAGGCGCCCCAGGGCTGGCGCATAGACGACACAGGGCTAGCCCCAGAAACCTACGAAAGATATTCTTGTTCCGAAAGAGACTACCCAAGACAAGGTGTCGGGATGTTGTCCTTTTTCTTTTAAGCCCTGTGGGGGCTATCTAGGCGCCCCAAGGTTGGCGCATAGAGGACACAGGGCTAGCCCCAGAAACCTACGAACGATATTCTTGTTTCGAAAGCTATGGGGGACCAAATATACCAAAATAAAGTCTCGT